>NW_011494839.1:2807384-2814446 GCF_000754665.1 Bison bison bison | reverse complement strand
CACGTGTTATGTGTATAAATTTGGTAGCCTGGCATAGTAATTTGGAGCCCAGCTCTGTAAATAACGTTTATGATATTTTATTCTTTCTCAGTAATTGACTTCTTAGAGACTTGTTTCTCCACTGGGGATACTGTTACTTACCTTCTTGGGTTATTTTGAGAGATACACATTTCTCTCGCTCTTGACTCTCAGGTCTTTTTTCCTTCTCCCTATTTTCCCTCACCTTCCTCCCTCCCCCATTCTAGGTGTGTCATGAATAGAAAGTGTTAATAAATGCTCAGTTTTTTTTTTTTTTAAGTGACCACATCATTCAGCAGTATTAGTGCCTACATTTCAGCTAGAGTATTTGTTGTTCTTTACACAGGCATGCCCTGTGACCTATTGGTGTCACTATATTAAAATGTAGAAATTCTGCTTTTAATATTTTAACTATGACAGGAATTGGTAGAAAAAGAGAAATAATTAAATCTACAAATAAAAAAGCTAGATGTTGTTATCAATATTTTACAGTATTGCTTTGAAGAATACATGTTTTGCATTTAGCTATAAACAACTGGTGGTAAAATAGACTGAGTATATTTACTGTTACACCGTTTTTGGCAAGAAACAGAGAATCCTGGTTCCTGGGACCAGTGTGTTTATTTTATGAAAAGTCCCATGAGGACATGCTGAGTTCTTCTAATATTTTAAGCATTTCAATACTTTATATTTTTCTTTTATGTATTTTATTTAATAAATCAGTTTCTTTAGTATAGTTTTACATTATCAGGATGTTTTAAATCACCTAAAGTTACTTTGGTAAAATTCTTGAAATATAATTGAATCTTGGATACTTTAAATTGTATCAAATGTTGATTTGAATTTCTTAAGATTAGTAAAAAATACACTGCTACTAAATCTTGCTCTGAATGAAATGCTTTTCATACTTTCTGAAAAGACTTTGGATACTGATAACACTAATTTTAAATTGTATAATCCCCTTGATTTTGAAAAAGAACACTTTTCTATCTCTTCACTGTTGTTGTTTTGTTTTTCCCCCTACTAACAATAGCTGTGATAGGACAGGACCTTGCTGGAACCGTCAGTAAGTTGACCTTTACTTTTCAAACTTCCCATCAGTCATCCATGCATGTCAGTAGTGGCGTCTACATCACACTTGCTAGAAGTCCATGCCCTCAGACCCCGTGCCTATGCAGACCTCACCTGCACTAGCACTTTACTGAGTGAATTGCCCTCATCATATCACGCTTATGCTACTGAATGCACATTTCAGCAACAGCGGAAGAGGCCTTTTAAAAAAAGATTAGTATTACTGTTTTTTCAGTTTTATTTTTTAGTATGAGTTTGGTTTCCCCAGGGACTTTGTTAGGCTTTTTTGGTGGCATAAATCACTGTTATAATCTAGATATGTAACTTAAATACTTAAACTGCTTTATTTTGTGGGGCAGGATGTCAACTAGAAATGATACAGATATTATTAATTCTGGAGTTGGTGCTTGACAGTGTCATTAACATTTTCATTTCATTGAGTACATGTTGTAGACATATTAATTCAGTGATTACATTTAATCAGTGTTTAATAAGATTACAAACTAAGTCCATGGAATAATCTTTTTTTAAAAAGTTTGTGCAAAAAGCATCATTTCATGTTTAATATATGAAGTATTACAGATGTAAAATTGAGAAGTATTGTATAATCTTTACATTATAAAATGACAAGCTGTCACAAAACTTATATTTTTGAGTATTCTTAGAAAAGTATCATTTTGCTTCCTTTTATGAACAAAACTATCTGAGACGAAAACAGCAATTTTTTTAACCTTTATGGGGAGGGAAGAAGTCTTCAGGTCAAAACTCGATTTATCATAAATATACCTTTATTCCTACCAACTAGTAACTGTATTAGAACAAAATTTATTTTCTAAACAAAGAATTACGTAACCAAACTGATCTTCATAAATTAGCACCTAAAGGTATTTAAAATTTTTAACCATATTAGTATTATGTGTGTGTATGGTATATTTTACAGTTGAGGAAGAAGTATTAATTCAGTGTAGCTTCCAAAAGCTTCATCTGCAATGATAGTAAGAAGGTTCAAACTAAGAATGGGTTACAGTAGAGACTTTCTGATAAACATGTAAATATGTAAATCTCTCTCTCTGGCTTTTTAAGCTTTTTACTTCAATTAAGTCCGCATATTCTTTTTTATTTAAACCCTATAGGAAGTATCATATTAATCTGATAACTGTTTTTAAATTATTCATTGGCCTTTTGGCTTTGAGGCATTATTCCATAACAAAAATTAAATTTAATTCTTTTTCCAGTTTTTTCAAGGTAAATTAAAAAGTCTGCATTTTCTTTATTTAAAGCCTATAGGAAATACTATGTTAATCTGATAACTATTCTAAAATTATTATTCATTGGCCTTCTGGCTTTGAGGCTATTCATATTATGTATTTTCATTGTTATAACAGCAATATCAATTAAAAAATATTGCCAGATTTAGCACAAAGCAAGGTCGCTTGTTTATTCTTGTTGCTATACTTTTTACTACATCTCTTCAGAAAAGAATTGATTCTAAAAATTTTCTTAGTGTTTGAAGATGAACAGAGGTATTTTTTTTTTTTAGTTTCATTTGACCTATAAAATAAAAATTGAATAAGTTAAATTCTAATTCAGAGATTGCATATATTATTAAACAACAGTATGACATAAATAAAGGTCCCTTTTGTGGAGACCGTCAGTGGAAATGTGAGAAACTGCCTGTGTGTTTGTAATGCTAGAGCTGAAGCTTTTCCTTTAGGTAATTAAATGTTTCATGCTACCATTTTGGTGCCAGATGAAGAATTTTCCATATTTGTAACTTACAGCTGACCAGCCCTACAACAGAATGGAGCTCTAGCCCCTCGGGAGAGGATGCAGTGGTGTCTTTTGCTGATGTGGGATGGGTAGCTGAAGAAGAAGGAGAGTGTTCAACAAGACAAAGGTTAGTTTGGGTGGCTAATAAGCCTGAGATGCAGTATTCATTATTTTAAGATGATACGTTTCCAGTATTTCCTTATTTTTAAACTTTTTAAAAACTTGTTTTAGTTGCAGCACACGGATCTTTTATTTGTGGTATTTGAACACTTATTTGCGGCATGTGGAGTCTATTCATAGTTCCCTCTTGTTGTTGTTCAGTCCCTAACTCATGTCCAGCTCTTTGTGACAGAGCACGCCAGGCTCCTCTGTCCTTCACTGTCTCCCAGAGTTTGCTCAGATTCATGTCCGCTGAGTCAGTGATGCTGTCTAACCATCTCATTCTCTGCTGCCCCCTTCTCCTTTTGCCTTTAATCTTTCCCAGCATCAGGGTCTTTTCCAGTGAGTCCGCTCTTCGCATCAGGGCAAAGTATTGGAGCTTCAACCTCAGCACCAGTCTTCCCAATGAATATTCAGGGTTGATTTCCTTTAGGATTGACTGGTTTAATCTCCTTGATCTCCAAGGGACTCTCATGAGTCTTCTCCAGCACCACAGTTTGAAAGTATCAGTTCTTCAGTGCTCAGCCATCTTTATGGTCCAATTCTCGCATCCATACATGACTACTGGAAAAACCATAGCTTTGACTAAGACAGACCATTGTCCACAAAGTGATGTCTCTGCTTTTTAGTATGCTGTCTAGGTTTGTCATAACTGTCCTCCCAAGGAACAAAAGTCTTCTAATTTCATGGCTGCAGTCACCATCCATAGTGATTTTGGAGCCCAAGAGGATAAAATCTATGACTTCTTCCACTTTTTCCCCTTTTATTTGCCATGAAGTGATAGAACTGGATCCCATGATCTTAGGTTTTTTAATGTTGAATTTCAAGCCAGCTTTTTCACTCTCCTCTTTCACCCTCAAGAGGTTCTTTAGTTCCTCTTTACTTTCTGCCATTAAGAGTGGTATTATCTGCATTCCTTGCCCAGCGATCAAACCCAGGTCCCCTACAGTGGAAGCACAGAGTCCCAGCCACTGGACCACCGGGGAAGTCCCTGCAGTATTTCCTTTTATTAGCCTAATATGATCTCTAGTAATTCAGTTCTCTTTTTGGTCCTTTTTTTTCGGGGGGTGGAGGGGGCGGTGGGTTGTCATCTTTTCTGTTCATTTTAAGGACTCAGCTAGTATTTGTAAAGTTCTTAGAGACATATAACTGTTCTAGGTCCTTAAGAATTAGAGAATTCCTTGCCCTTCAGAAGTTTACATTCTAAAATGAAACCAGAGAGACCTTATCATAAATGTGTTTAGATAAGTAGAGTAAATATAATGGTCTTATTAGAGCAAAGGCATCACTGTGGATCATATTCGGAGAAGGCAATGGTACCCCACTCCAGTACTCTTGCCTGGAAAATCCCATGGGCGGAGGAGCCTGGTAGGCTGCAGTCCATGGGGTCGTGAAGAGTCGGACACGACTGAGCGACTTCATTTTCACTTTTCACATTCATGCATTGGAGAAGGAAATGGCAACCCACTCCAGTGTTCTTGCCTGGAGAATCCCAGGGACGGGGGAGCCTGGTGGGCTGCCGTCTATGGGGTCGCACAGAGTCAGACACGCTGAAATGACTTAGCAGGTAGCAGGTAGATCATATTAGAAGATTTGTATGTATAGTCAGTATGAGTTTTGATTCAAAGGAGACAGTGTAAGAGAAATGCTTTCATTGATTTCATAGAGCCTGAATCAATTATTGACTTCTGTTCAATCTAATAAACACTTACTCAACTCTTCATTCTTATTAGATATCAAGGATACAGAGATAAAGTAAGACACAGTCGTGGCTTTCCAGGAATACTTGGAAATATTTGCTAGAGGAGATTACAAAAGGAAATCAATAATGGCAATACTGGAAAGACTACTAAATAAATACAGTAGGCCACTGGGGATGGGAGGTTCAGCGGGACTTCTCAGGGAGGGGATGCCAGAGCTGAGTGCTGAGGTGCAATAGGAGCCATCCAGCTGGGAAGGCTGTATTACAGGGAAAGGAAACATGAATAAAGGTACTCATCAGGAGCCCACGTGGCATGTTCAGGAAACTCCAAATGGCTCTGTGAGGCTAGAGAGTAGCAGAGAAGAGTAAGCTGTAGGAGATGAATATGGAAAGTAGGTTGAGGTTTAAAGGTCATACATATTAGGGTAAGAAATTTATACTTTTTCTTGAAAGCAGTGTGGAGGCTTGGAAGAAGTTGAAGCACCATTGTAATATTACCAAATTTGTATTTTAGTTAAAATTTCCTGTAAGCAGTATAAACAGTGGAGGGGAGCCAGGCCAGGAAATAGGCTAAATAAGAGATGATAAGTTTGACTAAATAAGAAACTGACAGAACACATGAGAGAAAGGACCAAAAGGATGCTCAGAAGAATTTAAAAGACTCAAACTTTTTAGGTATTGGGGTTGAGAAAGGAAGAGTCTAGGAAAAGTCCTAGGTTTCTGAGTAGGATATTATGAGAATGGGGTAACAGTTAATAAGAATATAAGAAAACAGATTTCTTTTTGGTGGACAGGAATAGGAGGTAGTCCAGTGTGGACTACACTGTGCTTGAGTGTCCTGTGGGACACTTGCTCTGGAGGTTGTTGATATAGTTAGATATTGATAAGGACATGTGGATGGAATGGCTTATACCCAGAATACTCAAGGAGCATATATAAGACAAGAAATGCTTGGAAGTAAATAAGGGAAAAAGAAAGAGGGGACTTCCCTACCCCCTAGAGGCAGCTCAAAAGGCAGGAGGAAAACCAACAGAGAGTGTTGTCTTGGAAGGAGAGGTAGGAGAGCTTCAGAGAAGTGGAGTAAGCTGCCATCAGTGTCAAATACTTAGAGGCGAGTAAACCAAAACACTAGCAGGTTTCCATTTTGTTTTGTAGTTGAAAGATGACTTTAGCAAGAGTAATTTTATTTGAATGATATTTGCTGAGTAAAATAAGGACCAAATAATCCAATAGCAAAGAAGGAATTTGATTTGAATGATAGGTAGGGGAGGGGCCACAACATTACATGAACAGACCAGGTTATTACAGGATTAGCAGGTAAAGAGGCTTTCTTTTTTAAGATGTTTATTTTTTGACTAAACTTTTAATTTTGAGATAATTATAGATTCTTCTGGAGAAGGAAATGGCAACCAACTCCAGTATTCTTGCCTAGAGAATCCCATGGACAGAGGGGCCTGGTGGGCTGCTGTCCATAGGGTCGTACAGAGTTGGACACGACTGAAGCGACTTCGCATGCGTGCATGCGTTGGAGAAGGAAATGGCAACCCACTCCGGTATTCTTGCCTGGAGAATCCCATGGACAGAAGAGCCTGGTGGGATGCTGTCTGTGGGGTCGCACAGAGTTGGGCACGACTGAAGCAACTTAGCAGCAGCAGCAGCACAGATTCTTCACATGCAGTTATAAGAAGTACAGAAGCACAGACGTTATAAGGGTACAGAAGCATTCTCCATACCCGTTAATCTCCAGTGGTAACGTCCTGCAAAACATGGTGCATTATCATAGCCAGGATACTGACACTGCTGTAGTCAAGATGCAGAATATTTCTGTATTACAAGAATCCCTCATGTTGGCTCCCTGTTATAGCCACAGTCACTTCCCTCACATCTCCAACCCCTCCTTAATTAATGGCAACCATGTACCTATTTTCCATTTTCACAGTTTTGTCATGTCAAGATAATTGTATAAATCAAGTCATACAATATGCAGTCTTTTGGGACTGGCTTTTCTCACTAAGCATAATCTCTAGTGATGCATCCAGATTGCTATGTGTAACAGCAGTTCTTTTTTTTTTTTTTTAAGTGCTTAATAGCATTCCTTGGTATGGAGGGACCACAGTTTGTTTAACCATGCACTGGCTGATGGACATCTGGATTGATTCCAGTTCTTGGCTTCTCTAAGTAAAGTTAATATAAATGTACAGGATTTTGAACCAGCATGATTTTTCCTTTTTCTGGGATAAATGCCCGTGAGTGGAGTTGTTGCTTCATGTGAGTCACAAGGTGGTTGCATGTTTATTTTTTTAAGAAACTGGCTGAATCATTACATTCTCACCAGCCAGTTT
>NW_011494839.1:2800376-2807284 GCF_000754665.1 Bison bison bison | reverse complement strand
TTGCCATTCTAATAGGTGTATATTGTGCATCTCAGGATTTTAATTTATATTTCCTTAATGGCTAATGATAAACATTTTTCATGTGTTTGCTCTCTTCATATTCTTTTGAATAGAATGTCTCTTCATGTCTTTTTCCCAGTTTCTAATTGGGTTTTCTTTTGAGAGTTCTTTGTATATGCTAGATATGAGTCATTTTTCAGGTATGTGGTTTATAAACATTTTCTCCCAAATGTAGGGCAAGTAGCACAAGTAAAGTGGGACAGGTTAAAGCTTGTCTTTTCCTCTGTTAACAGTCTTTAACAGAGCAAAACTTTAAAATTTTAATTTGTTCCTTTTTCCTTTTATGGATCATACTTTTGGTGTCAGTATAAGAAATCTGTACCTAGTTTTAAGATCCTTCAGATTTTCTCCTGTTTTTTGTTTTTTCAAGCTTATAGTTTTATGTTTTACAGTTAAGTCTCTGATCCTTTGGTTTTGGTATCAGGATAATAACAAGCTTCAAAAAATGAAGCTTATCTATTTTCTGAAGAGATTGTGTAGAACTGGCATTAATTCTTTAAGCGTTTAGAAGAGTTATTCTGTGAGCCATCTGGATCTGGAGATTTCTTTTTGGTGACATTGATTGATTGATTTTTTTCATGGAAAGGCATTTTAGATTGTGCACATAAGCGATATCTGTGATATATGTCTTTCTCTGACTGACTGAGTCTGATAATCTCCAGGTCCATCTGTGTTGCTGCAGATGGCATTATTTCATTCTTTCTGAGTAATATTCCATTTTATATATTTACCGTATCTTCTTTATCCATTCATCTGTGGATGGACATTTAGGTTTTCCATGTCTTGGCTTATTGTAAACAGTGGTGCAGTGAACACTGGGTGGATGTATCCTTTCAAACCATGTTTTTCTCCAGATCAAAAGGGGGACTGCTGGATCATATGGTAGTTCCAGTTTTAGGTTTTAAGGAACCTCCATACTGTTCTCTATAGTGACTGTGCCAGTTTACATTCCCACCAACAGTGTAGGAGGGACCCCTTTTCTCCACACTTTCTCTAGCATTTTATGTTTTGTGTATTTTTTGATGAGGACCATTTTGACTGGTGTGAGGTCTTATTTTATTGTAGTTTGATTTGCATTTCTCTAATAATTAGTGGTGTTGATCATCTTTCATATGCTCCTTGGCTATCTGTATGTCTTCTTTGGAGAAATGTCTTCTGTGCATTTTTAAATTTTTTTAATATTGAGCTGTATGAGTTGTATGTAAATTTTGGTGACTAATCCCATGTTGGTTGCATCATTTGCAAATATTTTATACCGTTCTGTGGTTTGTTTTTCTCATTTTGTTTATGGTGTACTTTGTTGTGCAAATGCTTTTGAGTTTAATTTGTTTAGGTCCCATTTGTTTATTTTTGTTTTTATTTCCATTACTCTGGGAGACAAATTGAAAAAGATACTGCTGTGATTTATGTCAAAGGGTCTTCTGCCTATCTGGTCTTAAAGTTAGGTTTTTAATCCATTTTGAGTTTATTTCTGTGTGTATGATGTTAAAGAATGTTTGATTTCATTCTTCTACATGTGGCTGTCCACTTTCCCAGCAGCATTTACTGAAGAGACTTGTCTTTCCTCCATTTTATAGTCTTGCCTCTTTTGACATCGATTAATTGGCCATAGGTGTAGTTAAGTTTTGGTGAGTTTTAAAATTATGAGTTCAAGTTCCTTAATAAAGTTATGTGACTATTTTATGAATTTCATATTGGAAGAGATATAGTAGATTGTATTTTTACCTCTGAGGTCTCTAGAAATCTGTCCCCTGTTTCATTCCTGATATTAGTCTTCTAATTTATGTCTTCTCTTTTTAAAATATTTGTCCATGTATTAATCTTTTCAAAGAACAAGACTTCACTTTTATTGATTTTTCTCTTTTTTTCAATTTTACTGATTTCTGCTCCTATCTATTATTTTCTTCCTTCTGCTTGCTTTAAGTTTATTTTGCCTTTTTTCCCTAGGTTTTTTAGGTGAGAGTTGATATTATTAAAACTTTCTTTTTTCTAATGTAAGCATTTAGTGCTGTAAACTTCTCAACACTGCTTTTATCTGCATCCCACAAGTTTTGGTATGTTGTAATTATATTGTAATCCAGTTCATTGTATTTTTTGATTTCCCTTGAGACAACTTCTTTTAACTGTTGAAGTTAGAAGTTGTTCAGTTTCCAGATGTTGGAAATTTTGCTATTTTTCAGTTACTGAGTTCTGGTTTGATTCTGTTGTGATCAGAGGACACAACTGTATTCAGTTGTCCCTTGAATAACACAGGTTTGGACTGTGGGGGGCTATTTGTGTACAGATATTTTCCATTGTAAGTAGTATAGTCCTGTACAATCCAAGGGTGGTTGTCTACAGAATCTGAGGCACTGTGTATGCAGAAGAACTACAGAGATGGAGGGCAGACTCTAATTTATGTGAGATTTTGGACTTTGGTGAGGGTTGGAGCCCCTAAATCCTGTGTTGTTCAAGGGTCATTTGTATTTTCATCCCTTTAAAAATTTGTTGAGATTTTTTTAATGGTCCAAGATATAGGTCATTTTGGTTTATGTTGCATGAGTAATAGAAAAGAATGTATACTGTTGTTAATGGAATGTGCTATAAATGTCAAATAGATCCTGTTGGTTGATAGTGTTGCTAAATTCTTCTGTATGCTTCTTGATTCCCTGTTTGTTCTAACAGTTACGGTGGAGGAGGTGTTGAAGTCTCTAACGGTATTTGTGGATTTCTCCTTTCTGTTCTATCAGCTTTTGGTTTCCATATTTTGGAATTTTATTGTTTGGTGCATACATATTTAGGATTGCTGTGTCTTTTATCTTCTTACTCTTATGTAATGTTACTCTCTGCCCCTGGTAATTTTCTTTGCTCTTAAGTCCATGTAATGAAATATAATTGTCACAACTGGCTTTTTTTGGTTGATGTTTGCATAATCTTTTTCTTTTGACTTTCATCCTGCCTATATAATTACCTTTGAAGTGAGTTTCTTATAGACTATTGTTGGGTCATATTTTTAAATTTATTCTGCCAATCTGTCTTTTAATTTTTGTATGTAAACTATTTACATTTATGTAATTATTATTTTGGCGCAGTGGCAAAGAATCCACCTGCAATGCAGGAAACTCAAGAAACACAGGGTCAATCCCTGGGTGAGGAAGATACCATAGAGTGGGAAGTGGCAACCTGCTTCAGAATTCTTGCCTGGAAAACTCCATGGACAAAGAAGCCGGGAGGGCTACAGTTCATGGGGTAGCATGACAGAGCGACTGAGCACACATAAAATTATTATGTTAGGTCTTATAATTTCTTAAAAAACTTCTCTGCAGACACATTGAATGACATAGGACAATATAATATAATATTTGAAATTAATAGTTTATTTTCTCAAGAGGAGAATTTAAATTATCATTGTGTTTTTCTTTCTGTCTGATGCAGAGTTCTTTTTTTATTGCTTTGTTTCTGTTTAGAGAATTTCTTTGAGCCATTCTTTTTGGATAGATTCTGCTTGCAATAAATTCTTTGAGTTTTTATTGAGAATTATTGATTGTCCCAGTCTTGAAGTATATGCTTTTGCTGGATATAAGGTTAGAATTTCATAGAATTTTCTTTTAGTACTTGAAAAATGTGCCATTTTCTTCAAGCCTCCATGGTTTCAGTTGAGAAAACCTCTGTCCTTCAAATAGGACCTCTTTCCTATTAGGGAAAAACTTTCTCTAGTTGCTTTACAATTTTCTTTTATTTATCTTGGTTTAAAAAGTTAACACAAATTAAATAAAAAAAAATTTTGTCTTACACTTTTGAGAATACTTTCTGACAAAGGCCTTAAACAATGTCTGAGGGCATGTTCATGAAACAACCTCCTCTAAAATGGACAGTTTTATTTAACTGATAAACTGATTTTTTTCAAGAGCTCCTAATAGCATTTGGGGAGCTGGCAAACCAAACTGTATCCTAATTTAAATAAAGCATGTAAGTTATCAAGACTGAGAAATAGTTCTAATTTATCTGTGTTTAGTGGTGGGGAAATACTATGTAAAGATATCCTTATTCTTTTTACTAAAGTTGCACAATTCAAATTCACATATAAAATAGTGAGATGTGCCTTACTATAAGGCATGTCACCTCTCTTCCCCTTCTCCAGAAAAGGAATATTAGGTCATTTACAATTCTTTTGCCATTATTACTTTTAATGGGGCTTCCCTGGTAGCTCAGCTGGTGAAGAATCCGCCTGTAATGCAGGAGACCCTGGTTTTATTCCTGGGTCAGGAAGATCCACTGGAGAAGGGACAGGCTACCCACTCCAGTATTCTTGGGCTTCCCTGGTGTTTCAGTTAGTAAAGAATCCCCCTGCAATGTGGGAAACCTGGATTCGATCCCTGGGTTAGGAAGATCCCTTGAAAAAGGGAATGGTTACCCATTATAGTATTCTGGTTTGGAGAATTCCACGGACTCTACAATCCATGGGGTCACAAAGAGTCAGACACAACTAAGAAACTTTCACTTTCAGTATATACTTTTTGCTGTGCATTGTATTCATTGCTTTGTGTGGTCTTTCTCTAGTTGTGGCCGTGGGGGCTACTCTTCATTGTGGTGCATGGGCTCCTCTCATCGCGGTGGTTTCTCTTGTTGCGGCTCTAGAGCACAGGCTCTGTCGCTGTGGTGTGTGGGCTGTAAACATGCAGGCGTCCGTAGCTGCAGCATACAGGCTCGGTAGTTGCGGCTCACGGGCTCGAGTGAGGGCTCAGTGGTTGTGGTGCACAGGCTTTAGTTGCCCTGCAGCATGTGGAGTCTTCCCAGACCAGGGATCAGCCCTGTGTCCCCTGCGTTGGCAGGCAGATTCTTTCCCACTGCACCACCAGGGAAGTCCTGCCATTATTTTTTTGAGTACTTTTTCAGCCTTGCCTTTTTACTCCTCTCCTCTTAGGACCCAGATGACACAAATGTTAGATCTTCTGTTGTTGCAGGTCACTGAGACTCTGCTCCATGTTTTTTTCCTGGTTCATTTTTTGTTTTCCTGATTAGATAATTTCTATTGTTCTGTCTCTAAATTCACTGTCAATTCCCTCTGTCGTCGTCATTCTGCTTTTGATCCTATGCATTGTGGTTTTTAGCTTTAAGATTTTTATTTGCGCCCCCCCCCCCTTTTTTTTGCTGAGACTTTTTTTTTTTTCCATTTGTTTCAAGAGTGGTGGTGAACACTCACTGAAGCATTTTTATTGTAGCTGCTTTAAAATCAGTCAGATAGTTCTCACATCTCTTGTCATCTCAGAGTTGGCATCTGTCATTTGTCTTTTTTCATTCAATTTGTGTTCTTTCTGGTTATTGTCATGAGAAGTGATTTTATTGAAATCCAGGTATTTTGAGTATCTGAGACCATGGATCATTTAAACTTTTTCTTTTACTAATAGCTTTCACTAATAGCAAGGGAAGCGTGGGTGCCACTTTGTTACTCCCAAGTGGGAGCAGAATCCAGGTTTCCCACTCAGCCTCCATTCACCCCGAGGGCAGTGGTCCTTATTTTCACCCGGCAAGCAGTGGGTGCTCCAGCTCTTCAGGAAGCCATCTGGAACACAATCCTCGCAGATGGGAGGATGCCTCATTACTGCTGGATGAGGTGTAATTCTGGGCTCCCCAAATTGTCTCCACTACCCTACAGGGCTTCCCAGGTGGCGCTCGCAGTGAAGAATCTGCCTGCCAGTGCAGGAGACCTAAGAGACACGGGTTCAGTCCCTGGGTCGGGAAGATTCTCTGGAGAAGGGCATGGCAACCCACTCCAGTGTTCTTGCCTGGAGAATCCCATAGACAGAGAAGCCTGGAAGGTTATAGCTCATAGGGCTGCACAGAGTTGGACGTGACTGAAGCAACTTAGCACACACCCACACATTGCTTGTTCACCCTTGGAGGTAAATGGAAATGGCCCTCTGGATAATGTGTACACAGAAGGATTGTCTGATAGAGGAAATGCCTTTCACTATACAAAAAGGCTTCCCAGGTGGCACTAGTGGTAAAGAACCTGCCTGCTAGTGCAGGAGACATAAGAGACAAGGGTTGATCCCTGGTCGGGAAGATCCCCTGGAGAAGGGCATGGCAATCCATTCCAGTGTTCTTGCCTGGAGAATCCCATGGACAGAGGAGCCTGGAGGGCTACAGTCCATGGGGTTGCAAAGAGACTGAAGCGACTTAGTACACATGCACCCACAGGGAGGTGGGGTAAGTCCTGGCTTTCTCCAACACTCCCTTGTAGGGATTCAGGCACCTCATTGCAGCCTGAAAAGGAGGGAAGTTAAGTCTTTGTGGCATGGTGGAGGTAGGGCTACAGTGTTTCCTGTGATGTTTGCCTTTAGCAGAGCCACTGTTTTGCTTATAAGTTATCTATCATGGGAGGCTGCCCCTTTCTTGGTGCTTTGGCTAAAGAGTAGGCTTTTGTTGGGGCTTTTTTTCCTTCCCTGCATCTCTTGGCATGTCTGGGTTACTCGAGCACCCAGTCTACCATATATAAGGCAGAAGGAAAACTCAGGGAACTCCTATGATTTTTTTTTTTTCTTGATTTCAGGTCCCACCCCATATGCCTTCTGTCCACCTGAGAGTCATCTTACATTTGTTGTATATATGATATCCAGAGATTTTAGTTGTAGTGAGGATGAAGAATAGTGAAAGGTTCATTTGCTCCATCTTCCTCAAGATAAGTCTCTAAAGGGCTTTTAACACAAATGTCATGTTTGTACTTGATGTGACATTATAGGGTAGCTATTATGGGGATTGTGGTTGTAGAGTAATTGAGTTGGTATAATGGATCTGGATAATGGATTCTGTCTGTGATGTTGAGAGTAACTGGCTAAAGGATCTTTGAAAAGGTGCCTGGCAGTATT
>NW_011494839.1:2784872-2800276 GCF_000754665.1 Bison bison bison | reverse complement strand
GCAAAGATCATCTGATTGTGAACAAAGTGAGAAGGAAACAGAGAAGATCCAGTTGGATCTGCCTGGAGGAGGAAGTAGACACACAGGTGGGAAGTGGTCCCAGACTTCCAAGGTTAGCGACGTGGCCCACTTGAGTAGGAAAAGTGGGTGGACTTTCTTTTGCAGTGTGGTGCTGTATCACTTTTTGCATCAGTTGTGATTAACTATCGTTGTTACTGTTTTCAGTCTCTCAGTCGTGTCCGACTCTTTGCAACCCCATGGACTGTAGCACGCCAAGTTTCCCTGTCCTTCACCATCTCCCAGAGCTTCTTCAAACTCATGTCCTTTGAGTTGGTGATGCCATCCAACCATCTCATCCTCTGTTGTCCCCTTTTCCTGCCTTCAATCTTTCCTAGCATCAGGGTCTTTTCTAGAGTCAGCTCTTTGTATCAGGTGGCCAAAGTATTGGCGCTTCATGTGTATAAATCTGGATGTCTGGGGGAAGGTACTGTTATTTTCCTGTGGCTGAAAAGAAACTCACTCAGTTGTGTCCAGATCTTTGCAACCCCATGGACTATAGAGTCCATGGAATTCTCCAGGCCAGAATACTGGAGTGGGTAGCTTATCCCGTCTCCAGGGGCTCTTCCTGACCCAGTAATCGAACCGGGGTTTCCTGCATTGCAGGTGGATTCTTTACCAACTGAGCTATCAGGAAGCTGATATCCTAATAAATAGGCTGACAAAGTCTCACCATCTTCCCACAGAAGGGAGCTTTGAGGAAGCTCTATTTGGTCAGTTTCATATACCAGATCAAGTGTTTTTTACAGATTGATGAAATAGCAAATTTACCATAGAATGTATTTTAATCAGTAGGACAAAATAGAAGGATGAGAGCTGATGGAATTTTACTTTGTCTTGACAATTACTTAATGCTGATCCTTTTACCAGGCCGTTTGAGTCTTTTTTTCATCTGTCACTTTGATATTAACTGCATTTCTATGGGAGCTTTATAGCTTAAACTTATAACTTAACTTAAAAACATGAAATAGAGTACCTCTAAGATTCATATATAGCCATTTGAATGTTTCTCTGCCTCTCACATTTATATGAAAGTCAAAGCTGTTCAGTTTATAATTATTTCTCCCTTGAAATTTATGTTGATGGCATTTCTTTAACAGTTGGTTACAGTGTTACGGTATTCTCTCTCTGGGAAAATGGCATAAGCGTGAGTTATTGCATAATTGAATTTTTTTTCTAAATAATTTGAACTTGAGTCTTTCACCTCTAAATTGAAAGTGCTAATACCTACATTGAGAGAATTTTGAAAGACAACATGAGAAAACTTATAGCACAGTGACACGTACTATGCAAATCTTTTTTCTCTCTTTACACATTTTCATTTCCCTTTGAATTAAAAGAATAGCCTCATAATTGAAAAGAAATCTTCATTTTTATAAGAAGCATTGAGATTCTTAGAAAGAGTCAATATAACTGATCATCTTTCTCAGATAATTAAGTTGTTCTCTTTGATACTAATACTTTCTGGAGACTGTGTGGTCTTTGGACATAGACACACAGCATAACATTTGTTCTCTGTGTGATGAAATTAAAGACTATAATCTCTGTGGCTTCTCGCAGACATCATAGGCATTGTTATCAAGTTTCTGATTGCTTTTGGAGTAGAGCAGTTGTAAATTTTATTTTTTAATTGTTGTTCATTCAGAGCCATGTTCAACTCTTTGTAATTGCATTGACTGCAGCACACCAGGCTTCCCTGTCATGCTCAAACTAAGTCCATTGAGTTGGTGATGCTATCTAACCATCTCATCCTCTGCCACCCTCTTCTCCTTTTGCCTTCAGTGTTTCCCAGCATCAGGGTCTTTTCCAGTGAATCAGCTCTTTCCATCAGGTGGCCAAAGTATTGGAGTTTGAACTTCAGCAGTCAGTCCTTCCAGTGAATATTCAGGGTTGATTTCCTTTAGGATTGACTGGTTTGATCTCTTTGCTGTCCAACTTCTGCTATACAGTGAAGTGATTCAGTTATACATATAAATACATTGTTTTTTATATTCTTTTTCATTATGGTTAGTACCAGGATATTGAATACAGTTCCCTGTGGTATACAGTAGGACCTTGTTGTTTATTCATCCTAGGTATGAAGTGAAGTGAAATCACTGTCGTGTCTGACTCTTAGCGACCCCATGGACTGTAGCCTACCAGGCTCCTCCACCCATGGGATTTTTCCAGGCAAGAGTACTGGAGTGGGTTGCCATCTCCTTCTCCAGGGGATCTTCCCTTCCCAGGGATCCAACCCGGGTCTCCCACATTGTAGGCAGACGCTTTTACTGTCTGAGCCACCAGGGAAGTCATCCTATAATGTATAATGGTTGCCATCTGCTAATTCCAAATTCTCACTCCATTCCTTCCTTAATCCCTCTCCCACCTGACAACTGCAGGTCTGTTCTCTGTTTCTGTTTCATAGATAAGTTCATTTGTGTTATCTTTCAGATTCAGTGTTTAAGTGGTATCATGTATTTGTCTTTCTCTTTCTGACTTACCTCACTTAGTATGATAATCTCCAGGTCCATTCACATCGCTGCAAGTGGCATTATATCATTTTTTTTGATGGCTGAGTAGGATTCCATTGTATATATGTACCATATCTTCTTTATCCATTTGTCTGTTGGCATTTACATTGTTTTCATGTAGCTATTGTAAATAGTGCTGCTATGAACATTGAGGTGCATGTATCTTTTTGGATTATAGTTTTGTCTGGATATATGCCCGTGAGTAGGATTGCTGGATTATATGGTAACTATTTTTAGTGTTTTAAGGAACCTTCCATATCCTTTTCCATAGTAGCTGCACCAATTTACATTTCCAACAACAGTGCAGGAGGGTTCCCTTTTCTCCACACCCTTGCCAGCATTTGTTATTTGTACTTTTTTTAATGATGGCCATTTTGACCCAAGTGAGATGGTATCTCATTGTAGTTTTGGTTTGCATTTCTCCGATGATAATAAGCAATGTTGAACACTTTCCATGTGCCTGTTTGCCATCTGTCTGTCCTCTTTGAAGAAATGTCTATGTAGGTCTTCTGCTCCCCACCCCCCCTTTTTAAAATTTTATATAATAGCCAGGGATTAGTTGCAGCACGTGGGATTTAGTTCCTTGACCAGGGATCAAACCCAGGTCCCCTGAGTTGGGAGCATGGGGTCTTAGCCAGGGACCACCAGGAAGTCCCTTCTGCCTGTTTTTTAATTGCCTTGTGTTTTTGTTGTTGAGTTGTATGAGCTGTTTGCACATTTTGGAAATTAAGCCCTTGTTGGTCCCATCGTTTGCATGTTTTCTCCCTGGAGTAGAATGTTATGTAAGGAATATCTAAATGTTTCAAGGTTAATTTCAGTTTGTTCATTCAATAATTTATTAATATGTTAATTTCCAGTTGTATCTGATTGCCCACATTTGTATCAAACTAAGTATGTATTAAACAAAAAAATTATAGATTCACATGATTTGAAAGTATTTGAGGTAGCTCTTCTTAATACATTACCAGAATGTTTTTAATCCAGTGACTAAGAGGAACATATTTACAAAAACCTGACATAAAAATAGTGAATAAAGTGAGACTGAAGACTTTGGCTAACGATATCAAGTATAAAATGGAATGTGCTGTTCTTTTTAAAGCAGTATTGGGGAAGAATCCTGACCTCAGAGGACGATAGTGGGGTAACAAGACTCCAAAGGCAGGCCAGCAGGCTGGCTTGCTCTGAAGCTCCATAGTGAGAATGTAGGCCAGGAGACATAACGGTTCAGAGCAAGGTAGTTTCCCATTCACAGCACAACGGACAGCAGATGTTATTCATTCCCATCTTAATCTTAATTATTTGGTTGGTGTTCAGTTGCTAAGCGTGTCCAACTCTTTGTGACCCCATGAGCTGAGGCAGGGCCAGTCTTCCCTGTCCTTCACTATTCCCCAGCGTTTGCTCAAACTCAGGTTCATCGAGTTGGTGGTGCCATCCAACCATCTTGTCCTCTGTCGTCCCCTTCTCCTCCTGCCTTCAATCTTTCCCAGCATTAGAGTCTTTTCTAATGAGTTAGCTCTTTGCATCAGGTGACCAGAGTATTGGAGCTTCAGCATCAGTCTTTCCAGTGAATATTCAAGGTTTATTTTCTTTAGGATTGACTGGTTTGATCTCCTTGCTGTTCAACAGACTCTCTAGAGTGCAGCACCATGATTCGAAAGCATCAATTCTTTGGCGCTCCGCCTTTATGGTCCAACTCTCACATTGGTACATGACTACTGGAAAAACCACAGCTTTGACTAGATGGACCTTTGTTGGCAAAGTGATAGCTCTGCTTTTTTAATATGCTGTCTAGGTTTGTCATAGCTTTTCTTTGAAGGAGCAAGCATCTTTTAATTTTGTGGCTGCAGTCACCATCTGCAGTGATTTTGGAGCCCAAGAAAGTAGTCTGTCACTGTTACCACATTTTCCCCATCTGTTTGCCATGAAGTGATGAGATTGGATGCCATGATCTTCATCTTTTGAATGTTGAGTTTTAAGCCAACTTTTTCACTCTCCTCTTTCAACTTCATCAAGAAGCTCTTAGTTACTCTTCACTGAAGCTCTTAGTTTCTCTTCGCTTTCTCCCATTAGAGTGGTGTCATCTGCATATCTGAGGTCGTTATATTTCTCCCGGCAATCTCAATTCCAGCTTGTGCTTCATCCAGCACTGCATTTCACATGATGTACTCTGTATATAAGTTAAAAAAGCAGGGTGACGATATACAGCCTTGACATAGTCCTTTCCTAATTTTGAACCAGTCCGTTGTTTCATGTTGGGTTCTAACTGTTGCTTCTAGACATGCATACAGGTTTCTCAGGAGGCAGGAAAGGTGGTCTCGTATTCCCATCTCTTTAAGAATTTTCCTGTTTGTTGTGGTCTACACAGTCAAAGACTTTAGCATAGTCAATGAAACAGTAGTAGGTCTCTTTTTGGAATTCTGTTGCTTTTTCTACGATACAATGGATGTTGGCAATTTGATCTCTGGTTCCTCTGCCTTTTCTAAAACCAGCTTACACATCTGGAAGTTCTAGGTTCACATACTTTTGGAGCCTGACCAGGAAGATTTTGAGCATTACTTTGCTAGCATGTGAAATGAGTACAGTTGTGCAATAGTTTCAACATTCTTTGGCATTGCCTTTCTTTGGGATTAGAATGAAAACTGACCTTTTCCAGTCCTGTGGCCACTGCTGAATTTCCCAAATTTACTGTCGTATTGAGTGCAGCACTTCAACAGCATCATTTTATAGAATTTTAAATAGCTCAGCTGAAATTCCATCACCTCTACTAGCTTTGTTTTTAGTAATGCTTCCTCAGGCCCACTTGACTTCACATTCCAGGATGTTTGGCTCTAGGTGAGTGACCACACCGTTATGGTTATCTGGGTCATTAAGATATTCATTGTATAGTTCTTCTGTGTATTCTTGCCACCTCTTCTTGATATCTTGTGCTTCTGTTCCGTCCATCCCATTTCTGTCCTTTATTGTGCCCATCTTTGCATGAAATGTTCCCTTGGTATCTCTAATTTTCTTGAAGAGATCGCTAGTCTTTCCCATTCTATTGTTTTCCTCTATTTCTTTGCATTGTTAAGAAGAAGGCTTTCTTATCTCCCCTTGCTATTCTCTGGAATTCTGCATTCAGTTGGGTGTATCTTTCCCTTTCTCTTTTGGCTTTTGCTTCTTTTCTCAGCTATTTTTAAGGCCCCCTCAGACAACCACTTGGCCTTTGTGCATTTCTTTCTTGGGGATGGTTTTGGCCACCACCTCCTGTAGAGTGTTACAAACATCCGTCCATAGTTCTTCAGGCACTCTATGAGATCTCATCCCTTGAATCTGTTCATCACCTCCATTGTATAATCATAAGGGATTTGATTTAGGTCACACCTGAATAGCCTCGTAGTTTTACTTACTTACTTCAATATAAGCCTGAATTTTTCAATAAGGAGCTGATGATCTGAGTCACAGTCAGCTCCACGTCTTGTTTTTGCTAACTGGATAGTGCTTCTCCATCTTCCACTGCAAAAAATATGATCAGATTTTGGTGTTGACTATCCAGTGATGTCTGTATGTAGAATCATCTCTTGTGTTGTTGGAAAAGGGTGTTTGCCATGACCAGTGCATATCTCTTGGCAAAACTGTTAACCTTTGCACTGCTTAAATTTATACTTTAAGACCAAACTTGCCTGTTACTCCAGGTATTCCTTGACTTACTACTTTTGCATTCCAATCCCCTGTGATGAAAAGGACATCTTTTTTGATGTTCTAGAAGGTCTTGTACCAGGGCTTCCCTGGTGGCTCAGATGGTAAAGAATCTGCCTGCAAAGTGGGAGACCCAGGTTTCCCTGGGTTGAGAAAATCTACTGAAGAAGGGAATGGCAACCCACTCCACTATACTTGCCTCAAGAATCCCATGGACGGGAGCCCAGTGGGCTACAGTCATTGGGTCACAAAGAGTTGAACGTGACTGAGTGACCAACACTTCCATTTTTCTAGAAGGTCTTGTAGATCTTCAAAGATCTACATACTTCAACTTCTTCAACATTAGTGGTTGGGGCATAGACTTGGATTACTGTGATGTTGGATGATTTGCCTTGGAAACGAACTGAGATCATTCTATTGTTTTTGAGATTGTGCCTAAGTACTGCATTTCAGACTCTCTTGTTGACTTTAGGGGTACTGTGTTTCTTCTAAGGGATTCTTGCCCCCACAGTAGTAGATACAATGGTCATCTGAATTAAATTCACTCATTCCTGTCCATTTTTGTTCACCGATTCCTAAAAGGTCGATGTTCACTCTTGCTATCTCCTGCTTGACCACGTCCAATTTACCTTGATTCATGGACCTAACATTCCAGGTTTCTATGCAGTATTATTCTTTATAGCATAGGACTTGACTTTTATACCACCAGACACATCCACACCTGAGTGTTGTTTCTGCTTTGGGCCTGCCACTTCCTTCTTTCTGGAACTATTTCTCTGCTCTTTCCCAGTAGAATATTGGCCATCTACCTACCTGGAGGGTTCATCTTCTAGTGTCATCTTTTTGCCTTTTCATACTGTTCATGAACAATATGAAATTATTTGGTACTAGTCATTAACAATTAATTAATATATATCAATAAAGTACTGTGGTCAAGGGTAATTTCTGCTAAATATCACTTATAGGAAGATCTAGCTTTTAAAATACAAAACAAGAGGATTTTGTTGAACAGAATCAAGAATAGGTGTTAAATCCCACTAGTCATCTGTCTAGTGAGAAGTCATCTGTCTAGTAAGAACAGAAGCAAAAAGCAAAAGAGAAAAGGAAAGATATACACATCTGAATGCAGACTTCCAAAGAATAGCAAGGAGAGATAAGAAGGCCTTCCTCAGCAATCAATGCAAAGAAATAGAGGAAAACAATAGAATGGGAAAGACTAGCGATCTCTTCAAGAAAATTAGAGATAGCAAGGGAACTTTTCATGCAAAGATGGGCACAATAAAGGACAGAAATGGTATGGACTGAACAGAAGCAGAAGATATCAAGAAGAGGTGGCAAGAATACACAGAAGAACTGTACAAAAAAGATCTTTATGACCCAGATAATCACGATGGTGTGATCACTCACCTAGAGCCAGATATCCTGGAATGTGAAGTCAAGTGGGCCTTAGGAAGCATCACTATGAACAAAGCTAGTGGAGGTGATGGAATTCCAGTTGAGCTATTTTAGATCCTAAAAGATGATGCTGTGAAAGTGCTGCACTCAGTATGTCAGCAAATTTGGAAAACTCAGCAGTGGCCACAGGACTGGAAAAGGTCAGTTTTCATTCCAATCCCAAAAAAGGCAATGCCAAAGAATGCTCAAACTACCGCACAATTGCATGCATCTCACACGCTAGTAAAGTAATGCTCACAATTCTCCAAGCCAGGCTTCAGCAATATGTGAACCATGAACTTCCAGATGTTTAAGCTGGTTTTAGAAAAGGCAGAGGAACCAGAGATCAAATTGCCAACATCTGCTGGATCATGGAAAAAAGGAAAAGAGTTCCAGAAAAACATCTATTTCTGCTTTATTGACTATGCCAGAGCTTTTGACTGTGTGGATCACCACAAACTATGGAAAATTCTGAATGAGATGGGAATACCAGACCACCTGACCTGCCTTTTGAGAAACCTGTATTCAGGTCAGGAAGCAAGTTAGAACTGGACATGGAACAACAGACTGGTTCCAAATAGGAAAAGGAGTACGTCAGGGCTGTATATTGTCACCCTGCTTATTTAACTTATATGCAGAGTACATCATGAGAAACGCTGGGCTGGAAGAAGCACAAGCGGGAATCAAGATTGCCGGGAGAAACAGTAACCTCAGATATGCAGATGGTACCATCCGTATGGCAGAAAGTGAAGAACTAAAGAGCCTCTTGATGAAAGTGAAAGAGGAAAGTGAAAAAGTTGGCTTAAAGCTCAACATTCAGAAAACCAAGATCATGGTATCTGGTCCCATCACTTCATGGCAAATAGATGGGGAAACAGTGGCTGACTTTATTTTTCTGGGCTCCAAAATCACTGCAGATGGTGATTGCAGTCATGAAATTAAAAGACGCTTACTCCTTGGAAGGAAAGTTGTGACCAACCTAGATAGCATATTGAAAAGCAGAGACATTACTTTGCCAACAAAGGTCCGTCTAGTCAAGGCTATGGTTTTTCCAGTAGTCATGTATGAATGTGAGAGCTGGACTATAAAGCAAGCTGAGTGCTGAAGAATTGATGCTTTTGAACTGTGGTGTTGGAGAAGACTTGAGAGTCCCTAGGACTGCAAGGAGATCCAACCAGTCCATCCTAGAGGAGATCAGTCCTGGGTGTTCATAGGAAGGACTGATGTTGAAGCTGAAACTCCAATACTTTGGCCACCTGATGCGAAGAGCTGACTCATTGGAAAAGACCCCAATGCTGGGAAAGATTGAGGGCAGGAGGAGATGGGGACGACAGAGGATGAGATGGTTGGGTGCCATCACCAACTCAATGGACATGGGTTTGGGTGAACTCTGGGAGTTGGTGATGAACAGGGAGGCCTGGAGAGCTGTGGTTCACGATTTCGAAAAGAGTCAGACACGACTGAGTGACTGAACTAAACTGAGTCATCTGTCTGTAGCCCCACAGTAGTCATGCCTGTCCTCCACTGTAAGTCCTTTCATGGATTACTTCCTTTGAAATAATTTCCCTGGTCCAGTTGCTTTTTTTTTAGATAGATCCAGTGGTCTTCCAATTATATGCTCACTTGGAAAATACTGTTTTCTTTCTACCCAACTGTGTGTTTTCAGTGAACTAAAATGTCAGCTTCCCCACCCTACCCCCTGTATCCTGTTGACAGAAGAGTATGTTTTTGTACTTTTCTATACTGTTCTCTCAAAATAGTGAGGGAGGCTCAGTAAAGTCACCTGGGGAATACCACTGGGTTAATTTGAAAAAATCTCAGATTCTGAGCTTTCACTGCTAGATAAGGGGAAAGGATCCTAGAGGTACATTATATTTGAGAATTTTCTTTGATTAGGAGAGCTTAAAAAACCCTTAGTTTCTTAGTTTGAATTACTTTTTCCTCGGTATTTCTTAATAGCCTTCTCCTCAGAAGGATGGCAAAACAGATTGGTTCTGAGAATGAGTTATTTGTCGACTGTCTTATAAAACATATCTGTAGGAAAAAGGTGTGTGTGTTTATAATTTTAAAGTCAGGGACTTGTCAGAATTTTCATAAAACCTAAGGTTTTTCATACACAAGAATATTACAGAGTAACTTTTTATTTTTTATGTCTTTGGTTTTCAGGCTTCTCTGTATGTCGAATCTTCCTGTGTCTTCAAGAGGATATGATCATTTCAGGATTATTTACTTTTTTTAGCGTCTAAAAATCCACACTTCAACTTCCACATTTCCTAGAATTATTTTGTCTGAATCTATAGCTGTTGACAGTATTTCACAATATAAATGTAGAGAGTATACCAAAGTTATAAAAATAGTATAGACACATAAAATATAGATGATCTGACACTGTTACTTAAATATTCTTCCTAAAGGTCCTAAACTTTTTTTCTTTCAGCCTGCCACGCTGGTTTTTAAGATTAATAAGTGCTTACCCTTAGTTCTAGTAGATGGAGAAACAGAAGGATTAAATTCATCTGTAGAAATTTTACTGGGAGAGGTAGATGCTTAATTGTTTTTCTTAAACACTGTCCTTTGCTTTTCAGTATTTAATTCTCTCTGATTGTATCTTGCCCAGAAGATATCATAAAGGAAACTGTTTTGCCTTGTAGTTGCTCTCTTAATCCAAATTGTCATGTTATCTGGTTCCAGTTCTGGGTATTGAAATGTTCGTGGGATTTGACGATGGGCTTACTTGAATGGTAACATTTTCAAACAAACTGAAAAGCATGTAATACTTTTGGGTCCTGTGATCTAGGAGAGTATATTCACTACTAAAGTGACTACTAGTTCCTGAAAAAAGCTATTACAACATTTTTTTGCTTAATGTAGTACTCAAGATTCTGGCATTCAAAATTTATCTCTGTTTGCTATTATGATACAGACTTTATGAAATCTCTGCACTCATACATAATGTGAAAACAAACCATCATCCTCACTTCCACTCCCAATAAAATGTTCATTCATTTAGGTAAGTTTTAGTAAACAAAGCAGAATATCACTTTCATGGGAGATGGTCAAGGGTAGACGTGAGTCTTCCCCTGCAGGCGCGCTCTGTCTCCTGTTCACTTTCATCCACTTGCGCCCCTTCGGGTACGCCGCCCCGATGCCTGTGGCAGGGCTGGCTGTCCTCTGTTCTGAGAACACTCTGCTTCTGATTTTCTGCTTTAAACTCACAGTCTCTATTCCTACTAGTCTTCCCTATTTCTCCACTGTTGTTTTGAACAAGTATGATACTGTTATATTTGAGATTTCTATATTTTACTCACATCTGTTCTGAAGACTAAAATTATATCTTTGCCAATATCCTACCTATCAATGGTTTCCTTAGTTATTTCAAGAAGTAGTATTTTTAAAATAGTATTTTAAAACAGTTTTAAAATGTTTTATTAAAAACATTAACGAGTTGTCAAGAATATAGTTGAAGTATATTAGAGTATTTGACATTGTACTGATTAAATGAAATTACTCTAAGTATCCTCCCCCTAAAAAACTTCACTCAGTAGACAGAATAATTTGTATCTTCTTGTAATTTACTGTATAGAGATGGTTAACAAAATCTGACTTTCTTTATGAAAGGTAGGTAGAAATCAGAATTTTCGGGTCAACAAAAAGCCACAATGATTTTTTAAAAATGTAATGTCAAATTATTTTCTTAATGCAGGTTGATTAGAATGCTTGCATCTAATCTCTATAATCTTTCAAAGAACCTATTAATGTATTTAATCAGAGCATTGGTATTGTTTCTTTTAAATTTTTTATGTTTGTTTATGGCACCCCACTCCAGTACTCTTGCCTGGAGAATCCCATGGACAGAGGAGCCTGGTGGGCTACGGTCCATGGGGTTGCTAGGAGTTGGACACGACTGAGCGACTTCACTTTCACTTTTCGCTTTCATGCATTGGAGAAGGAAATGGCAACCCACTCCAGTTTTCTTGCCTGGAGAGTCCCGGGGACGGCGGAGCCAGGTGGGCTGCGGTCTCTGGGGTCGCACAGAGTCGGACACGACTGAAGTGACTTAGCAATCATTACTTTTTTAAACATTTTATCACCTGTTTCTTCGCAGTGTAGGGCTTAGAAAGGAAATGGTAATTAAAGCTTTTTGCAAGCCAAATATATTTCCCTACCCCAAAAATATGCCAAATGAAAGTGAACAAGATTAGTATTATTAAAGTTGATTACCAGGTAAGCTAAAGTAGGGCTAGGTAGTAACTAGGACATTTATTCTCCAAATATTTTTAATAATATTGTAAAAAATACTATAAAAAACAATTTGCAACCATCCTGTATATGTGATAGTTTAACAGGGTATAATCAAGATTAGGTATGAAGAAAACCACCTGAATTTAGTGCAAAATACCAAATGCTAAAGGTCCAAGAATTTACTTATTCAAACACAAGGAAGAATGAATTGTTTCATTTCTCAAGCAAAAATAGCAATATACAGTTAAAGGAACTATTTTAAAATAGGATATAACGTTGGTGAATGTTACAAGAGGATTTTGACTACATTTAACAGAGAAGTCCAAAATAATGGTGATGGAAGTTTATTTTCCTCTCAAGTCAGAAACCCCCGAGTAGACAGTCTGAAGCTGCCAGTGGCTCCACTGTGTGCCCAGGAACCACCCGCCAGGCTCTTGGGCATCCTCAGCTGTGGCTCTCCCATCAGCATTAGCTTCTGGGCTTGGTGACTCACGGCTCTCAGGAGAGGAGGAATAACGGGTGGGGCTAGAGATGAAAGGCCTTCTTTTCTTGTGGAACCAAGTCATTGCCCTCCAAGCAGCTTTCCCAGGTGGCTTACAGTCCGGTTAGCCAAAACTCACAGTCACATGGCCACATGAGACTGTGAGGGAAATTGGGATGTACTTGGGTGTGGCGATTATTTCAGAGTGTATACACATGATCAGATTATCATGCTGTACAGTATTTATGTACATACAGTATTTGTCAGTGATTCCTCAGTAAAGCCAGAGGAAGAAAAAAGAGAAAAGGGCTTAGAGGCCAGAAAAACCTAATTGTAGAAAATAGTAGGAAACGGATAAATACACAAATTGACAGTTGAAATCTGAATGTTGTTCTCAACCCCAGAAGACTTCCATATGGAGCTTCAGTGCAGTGCATATTAGAATACCTTTAAGTGAAAATCAGACCATCTATATAATTACTGCATGAGTTCAATTATCCCCCCCACCCCCACCCCCTACCACTCCTTTTTAGTGTCTTATGCTGTAGTTTGGCTCATATCGTTACAGTATGTCTTATAGTTTGGTATATTTTATCACATATGGAAAACACTGACATGGAAATGTGGAAAAAAAGACCTTGAGGAAGAGTTAATAGACTACTGCTTTGGTTGTCATTTATAACCAATTAGTTTACCATCTTTAAGAGCATTAAAAGTTGCATTATCTTAGTTCAGGCCACCAAAACAAGAGTTAGCAAAGACACTGCTGGAACCTGTGATGCCTCCTGATAGTATGGGCTTGAATATAAAATGTAGAGATAAAAATTTAGAATGATGGCAACAAGAAAGCTGGCCTGGTGTGGATCTACTTCAGGTTGACAAGTGCTTTGTTGTTCTGAAACTTACAGCAGGGGTTTTATGTAAGGTCAGCCTGAAAAGTGGCTCTCAGATGTTCTCTTCTGCTATGTTCTGATTAACTTTGAAGTGACAATTTTTCATAGCACCTCTCAAAGCCTGTGACAGCCAACTTCTGTCCTTGCAGGATAGAGGTCCGGTCAAGGCCAACCCTTCAGGATGATCTTCCTTTCTTTGAGAAGCCCCACAGCAGGCAGCCATCCTTACCCACCCTGTCTCCAGAAGAGCCTCCGCTGCAGACCTCGACGCTGGCCAATGAGGAAGCGCTGCAGAAGATCTGTGCCCTTGAAAGTGAGCTTGCTGCCCTCAGAGCTCAGATTGCCAAGATCGTGACCCTCCAGGAACAGCAGAACCTCAGTGCAGGTCTGTGAGTCCTCCAGTTGTCAGCCAGCAAATGCGGGCGGGGGGCGGGGGGAATACCACTCACTTGGGGAAAAAATTATATATATATATATAATATATATATTTGTGGGCTCTGTCTCTTTAGTCGTGTCCGACTCTGCAACCCCATGGACTGTAGCCCTCTAGGTTCCTGTCTGTCCATGGGATTCTCCAGGCAGGAATACTGGGGTGGGTTACCATGTCCTCTTCCAGGGGATCTTCTCAACCCAGGAATCGAACCTGTGTCTCCTGCACTGCAGGCGGATTCTTTACCTACTGAGCCACCTGCGAAGCCCCAGTATGCATACATATATATAACTCAATCAGTATGCTACACACGTGAAACTAACACATTATAAATAAACTATAGTACAATTAAAAATTTAAAAAGAAGTTAATAACAGCTGTTGGGCTTGCTAGAAAACTAGGGGCCTGTCCCCTGCATGGTCCGGTACAGGACCCAGGCAAGTTTAAGAGGTTTTCGTTTGTTTTGAACAATCTTAATACTGTCAGAGGATGATAAGTGTATTTTTGGAAACACAAAATATACATCCACTGATAAAGGTGAACACTGCTTATGTGTCTGCTGTGGGAACTTCACTGTCTGTGATAATGGCACCATTCACATCAGACTGGAGGAGGTAACTGCAAAACAGCCCGGACAGAGTTGAGTGTGTTTAGTTACCTGTGTGTCCTGAGGCAAGCATAAAGCTCTATAACTGGGATAGTAGTTACTTATGTTGTGGAGTTACTGTGGGAGTAAATGTGGGAACTATATATAGTATCTTTAGTGCAAAGTAGCTGTTTAATATTCATTTCTCTCCCTCTTGCCCAGAGTGGAAACTGAATTCAGGGCCTCTGACTCTGGTCTAATAGTGTTGCTTTTATTTTTGTTGCGTTGTCACTGGAGAAAAAACCATAGCCTTGAAATCCTAGTTTATTAATCTGCTGGCAAGCAGTGGTGGTTTTCCTAGTGTTCCTGAGTCTTGACGAGATTCAGTATAAGACAGCTCTGAAGGGTAAAGGATAGTTATTCCACCTCTGAGTCACTTAGCTTGTGGTCCTATAGTTTAATGTAACCTACACGGAAACCTCCTCAAACCTGGGTCAGGCCACGATGGGCAGGGTGCATGTACTCCAGGCACCTGGTGTTACTTCAGTGAAATCTACAGGTGACTTTTGAAAACCCAAAGTCCTGCCCTTTTCTGTTTAACCAATAAGTTACTGATAAATTTCTCTTTGGCTTTACCTCCCTCTTCTGGCAGACTAGGAAAGTCTGTTAGATGTTCTATTTACAACCCAACTCCCTTGAATAAACTAATCAATATAGTTCGCGCCCAAACAACTCTCTAATCTCTAGTTATTGCAGAAAGATGGATTTTTAGGTCCTTATTTTAGAACCACTATAACTCTTAGTTATTTATTCTTTTGGGGAATTAACTATAATTTTTTTTTTCTCTCAATTTTTTTCAATAAATCTAAAACTTCTTTTAACTCATTCTGGTCAATTTACATTCTCTAGTTCATGCTTCGGAGAAGGCAATGGCACCCCACTCCAGTACTCTTGCCTGGAAAATCCCATGGACTGAGGAGCCTGTTAGGCTACAGTCCATGGGGTCGCTAAGAGTCGGACATGACTGAGCGACTTCACTTTCATGCATTGGAGAAGGAAATGGCAACCCACTCCAGTGTTCTTGCCTGGAGAATCC
>NW_011494839.1:2781791-2784772 GCF_000754665.1 Bison bison bison | reverse complement strand
GACTGAGCGACTTCACTTTCATGCATTGGAGAAGGAAATGGCAACCCACTCCAGTGTTCTTGCCTGGAGAATCCCAGGGACGGGGGAGCCTGGTGGGCTGCCGGCTAAGGGGTCGCACAGAGTCGGACACGACTGAAGTGACTTAGCATAGCATAGCATAGTTCATGCTTACCTTCTATGTAAATATACTTAAAATGAACCACAGAGGTATCTGACAGCTATTTACTCTAGTACTAAACTGTCAGACTACCTACTGGAGGCAGTTCTGTGTGCAGTCCAGATGCTGTTTCAGCTAGAAGTAGCTGCACAGCGTGAAGCAGTCAGACCTGAACATTTGATATCACAAAAGCACCCTGTTAAGTTAAATGGAACATTTCCATCTGGAGACGGATTAAATGATACCGTGACTGAAATTCAGGCATTTAGATTCCAAGCAAGTAACTGAAACTTCCTTTTTACTTGTGACTGAGATTCTTTTTAAGGTTACTGCTTTCAGGTATAAAGTCCTTAACATAACTCTACTTTTAAAATATTTTATTTGCCTCTTACCACCAGGATTAAACTGATTGCCCCTCATTTCTGTAGGTGACTTAGAATCCATCAGGCCTGCCGCCGCGGCAGCACCCTCCGTCCCGCCAGCGCCCCTACTGCCGCCCCCTCCGCCGCCGCCTCCCCTCCCCTCACCGGGGCTCCAGCAGAGCACTTCTGCTATTGATCTGATAAAAGAGCGAAGACGGAGAAACGCCTCTGCTGGGAAGACCCCGGTCAAGAACAGTCCAAAGAAAACAGACCTGCCCAACATGCTGGAGATCCTAAAAGACATGAACAGCGTGAAACTGCGATCAGTAAAAAGGTGAGGAGACATCTGCCTTCTCGCCCACTTCCCTTGGTTTCCTATGCCTTTTATAAGCAACTGCTAAGCTGCTTTGGAGGAGGAAGTGGCAACCCACTGCAGTATTCTTGCCTGGAGAATCCCATGGACAGAGGAGCCTGGCGGGCTACAGACCATAGGGTCACATAGAGTCAGTCGGACACAACTGAGCACACACATACACCAAGCTTCTTGAGAACTTTGTTTTATAGCATGACTACTGGAATAGCTCTTGAGTTTTTAATTTAAAAAAGATAAGCCCCCAGGAGCTCTTGTATGCAGTTAACTGAGAGCAGGACAAACACCCGCAGGCCACTCTCATTTCTCCCCCACTGCCTCTGAAGCCTTGTTACTGTGCAGTCATTCTCCCCTCAGGCTGTGCTGTGTGCCTGCTAGGGTAGGGCCCAGGCTTGTGGAGGAGGGAACCCTGACTGCCCTGAAGGAGCCTGCAGTCTCTGCTCCTTAGAGGAGCTGTTCCCTGGGTACCTCTGTGCTGTTTTGTGAGGCCATAAATCTAGGGCTCCCACCTCACTGCGTCAGCGTCTCTATTGGGTGTCTTTGCTGCTAGAGCCATGCTGTCAGCACCGCAACGCCCCCTTGATTTCTCGTCACTTCTCTAAGGTCAGAACAAGACACAAAGCCCAAGCCGGCAGATGCTGCTGACCCTGCTGCCCTCATAGCAGAGGCGCTGAAAAAGAAGTTTGCTTATCGGTATCAAAGCGATAGTCAAGGTGAAGCTGAGAAAGGAATCCAAAAGTCTGAATCAGAGGCCACCTCCGAGAGAGTGTTGGTGAGTACTGGGCAGACCTCTCTCCTTAGTGCAGCCTGTGGTCCAGGCCACTGCTGCGCAAGACACTCAGCTGGTCGTCTGCAAGATGCAAAAGGACGCGCTGTAGGAATTAGTCCTTAACGCCAGCTAGACTGCTTCCCTCTTGATGCTCTTCTGTAAGTAAAAGCTAACCCTGGGTATCTCCTATGTTAAATTTCCCATGCTGTTTATATTTAAGCACAATGAAGTGAAATTCATGACAATAAAATGTACATCTTAAGGATAGTGTAAATGTTGTGATGTAGAAAGGAAAGGTCATTCTCTTAGAGCACCTATGAAATTCTTATAAAGGGGAAAGAAATCTGACCAGGGCCTTGCAGGCTGTGGGCCCTGCAGCGGTGGAGACTGAGCAGACTTAATGAAAGCTCTTAAATATTAATTTAGACCTTCCCTTTCCTCAGGTAGCTCAGATGGTAAAGCGTCTGACTGACTGCAATGCGGGAGACCCGGGTTCAGTCCCTGGGTTGGGAAGATCCTCTGGAGAAGGAAATGGCAGCCCACTCCAGTATTCTTGCCTGGAAAATTCCATGGACTGAGGAGCCTGGTAGGCTGTACAGTCCATGGGGTCGCAAAGAGTCGGACACGACTGAGCGACTTCACTTTAACTTTCCTCAGGTTACTGTCACTGGGGAGATGAGTTTATCTATGCCAGAGAGATAGATATCCTAGAAATTCTAGCATCTTTGAAACCCTAGACATTGAAGAGGAAACTCTGTATCTTCCTTCTTTTATTAAAAGAAGTAAAATTGGACTAAGCTAGGGTCTTGCAATGATGACTACAGTTTGATAGGAATTGACAGGTTGTTATAAACATAATGATTTTAATACTATCGGGCTGCTTGGCTTTTCATGAACATACCTTGTGGTCCATGGTTGGGAGGGGGCTATCATTGCTGTTACATGAACCTGTATCTTTTTTGTTTCTTTTCTAGTTTGGTCCACACATGTTGAAGTCTACTGGAAAAATGAAGGCTTTAATTGAAAATGCTTCAACTTCCTAATAGACAAAGAGCTGAGAAAGACTATCTGAAGTTTAGCTGTTCGTTTATTAGGGCTGTTCAGCTAGTAGATATCAACACTGTTTGTTTGGTAAATACCTGAATTTAGAACTTAGTGGTCTCCTTTTAGGTCTCATTAGAGGATGATGCTGTAACAAAAGCACTCTAGGTTTGTTTGCTTTTAAGAGAAGGTCAGTTCTGAAGTTTCCATAGCGTATGTACATTCCAGCATGTTTTTAATGTGTAGCCAAGATGTTTAGGTTTCCAGTCTGGAAAACAAGTA
>NW_011494839.1:2781381-2781691 GCF_000754665.1 Bison bison bison | reverse complement strand
CCTTATTTTAGAACCACTAGAACTCTTAGTTACTTATTCTTTTGGGGAATTAACTATAATTTTTTTTTTCTCTCAATTTTTTTCAATAAATCTAAAACTTCTTTTAACTCATTCTGGTCAATTTACATTCTCTAGTTCATGCTTCGGAGAAGGCAATGGCACCCCACTCCAGTACTCTTGCCTGGAAAATCCCATGGACTGAGGAGACCCTGTCTACAGTCCATGGGGTCGCTAAGAGTCGGACATGACTGAGCGACTTCACTTTCATGCATTGGAGAAGGAAATGGCAACCCACTCCAGTGTTCTTGCC
>NW_011494839.1:2745242-2781281 GCF_000754665.1 Bison bison bison | reverse complement strand
CTTTTAGATTCTCTCTCACGTTTTCTTGGAGATGGGGTTTGAGTAGAAACCAGATGATGTTCGCTGCTGAAATTCCGTAGTACTTTCCTTTAAGGGGAAGTCAAGGATCATGAAAACTGTTTCCACCTCAGTGCCGCCCAGTTCTGAGGAAGAAAATGTAGTTTTCAATAGTGAGCAATCAAACTATTGAATTAAATCTCTTTTAAAGTAAAAGTAGAATGTACCATCTTTTTCTTTCAGTTTAATAAAATGGCATATCATAAAGATGACTTGTTGCTAAGTTAACACTTTGGAAATGTCAGCATAATGGAGTTAAAAATTTTTTTTAATACTGGTCTATTAAACACTGAATAGGCGACAGAATTTCCTGTAAGTTGCTTATCATGGGTCAGTCAGACCGCTGTTCTGCTGAGTTCCACCATGTAGCAGCATAACCCGTAGGTGCTGTCAGGAAGTGGAGACCCTCCTTTCTCATCCTAGGACTTCAAAGGAAGTCATCATTTCTAAATGCTTCATGTATCTTCATGATTTTCTATATTTCTGTTAAACTCAGCTATAGTTATCCAGAATCTCCTACCATGAGTAAATAGTTGGACTTATTATTTAAATCTAGTCAGGGAAAAAGTTCCACCTCCCAGGGCAATTAGGAGATATGAAGAAGATACCTTCATTTTTAAGTTATTGAAATGATGTGCAATGTTCTAAACGATAGCAGCTAATACTAGTTGAGGTAATTTTCATGGTTTGGCTGTTTAGCTTAAATTTGAACTGTGGCTTAATTTTACACATGTCGTTGACATACATTGTTTCTAATTGTTTTCTATGGTTTAAAAATTCTGCCTTTAAAATAAATTCAGGAAATTCACCTGATATACTTATTTTGACCTCCTAAGAAATATTTATATTTGTATCAGTAATTGAATTTTTAGCCAGTGCTCCAAAATAAGGAAGTTACTGTTTTGAAATAAAGCAACTTTTCTTTTCCTTGGACCATCATGCCTATATAAATGCTTTTGCTTTTTCTTCCACAGTAGGTAAACTTCTTCTGTGTGGTACGTGCAACTTTAAAATAATTTGCTTTCTGCATTTTCCAAGTGGAAATACACTGCTTAAAATGTCACCTTTTTCATTCATCTTCAGCATTAAAACAGAAAGAGGTGTGTGAGTTTCTTCGGGGTTCTCGAGCCTAGAACCCACCTCTGCCTCAACAGCAAAAGAACTGACAACTCACCCAAGCGTGGGTAGGAACCTGGAACAGCTGGGCAAGACTCAAGGCTCAAACCTTTAGTTTCTGATTCCACACTTTGTGACCTCTGGTCAAATGCAAGCTTCTCTCCGTACTTAAAATCTATAAATGTAAATACAGGTACTGTGTTAATACTGAAAGAAGTCCACGTATATGTGGACCTGTGTTCAGGAGTCACCTGTATATATAATGTGAGTCAAAGAGCCCTGGACTTGGGAGTTAAAACACGATATGTATATGTGATCCTGGCCCAGGCACATCTGTTTTTAAAATGGGAATAATGCTCAGTTCAGGAAATTATGAGGATTAAAAGCAGCATTCTGAACACATTCTATGAATAGCAGAGTACTAAGTAAGTTCTTATATTATTTTACACAAGGTTCCCAGCAGACAGTTTTCTCCTAGGAGACAAGGTCCCTGTGTTCGGGCCAGGGTGGAGGGGTAGGTCTCAGTCTTCAGTCCTGGTTGTCTGCCCAGTCGCAGGCCCTTCTGCAGAAGCATCCTATCCTCTTGCTGTATGAATTCCTGCGAGTCTGCATCTTGGTGGGGAAGGAAGAAAACACGAGGTAACAACTACCGGAAACACATAGCTGGAAAAACCATCGTCTAGTAACTTCTCTGAAAACGTAAGTTCTTTCTGTGGGCTAGATCTGGCAGATAAAAGTTTAAACTTTCAGGCATGAACCCAGCAGCAACAGCTCTGGGATTGCCAGGCAGGAGGAGGCACTTAGTTTTAGCCAGCATTATTGTTACTGCCTGTTACCGTCAGTCTTCCCCACGATCTTCAGCCTCTCCTGAGTCCTGTCTCCTCTTCTCATCCTGGAGTCAGTATTCTGTGCTACTCCACTGAGCCTGTTTCTTAACATTCGTTTTAGTTTTTCCTTATCAATCTTGTAAGCAGGGTGAGTTCTTCATTGATACCAGAGCAATCACTTGAGGATAAGAAATAAAAACAGCATACCTAAGGAAGGATCCAGAAATCTTAGATATTTCCCTCTGAGACTGCTGTCCTTAGTCCGCTTTGTAAGGACTGAACACCTTACTGTTCCTCTGGCTGGAGCTTCTCAGACTTCTTTTCCCTGGGAGGTTCTCCAGCCTCTTTGACAGGTCAGAGAGCTCCTTCCCGCAAAGCTGAGAGAGTAACATGGGTGGAATTTAGACATGATCAAGAAGGTAATTAAGATGATCCATATAGTGCCTCCCATTCCATCCCAAACAGCTGTGGCTCCTACAGGGCAGTCCCGCGCTTCCCAACTGTTCTCTTCCATGCTGGCAAAAGCCTTAATCTGGGGGAGAAAGACACGCTTCACAACAGCGATTTTACTAGAGGTATGAACAGCTTTCCACTCACGTGGCTTAAGAGCCATCCGTCTTCATTGGCCAGCCACGCCTGCTATCAGAAGACGAGAGACGGTGAGAAGCAGGTGCAGCAGCAAGCTGCTGTGTAACCTGGTGTTCAGTGAGGGTGGACAGCACGCAAGACCGTAGCATCTCTAACCTCGACCTAGAGCAGACGGCCCTCTGCAAGGGGAGCCCCTGCTAAGGCAGAGGCTGGTCGGGGGCCCAGGATCAGCCTTCCTGAGTTGGTCCAGGTTGTCCCTCGGGACTTTGAACAAGAAACCTGGAGAGAGCTCAAGTAAGCAGGTCACAAGGAACAGCTGTACCCATGAGCAGTTATACAAAATACGATGAGGAAATGAATAAGGACAATGACTCGGCCTGAACTATGTGTCAGTACATTTTTGAGACACATTTTACAGGTTAGAAAGCCACTCAAAAGATGAGGTGACAGAAGACTAAACCTAGTCTGTCTAGCCATAAAGACAATGCTTTAAAAATGTTTACTGCCTTTCCAAGCAGACACTCCAAGGTAGAGAAGAGGCTGCAAGAGAAGCAGGAGTGGCAAGAAGCAGGTGCAGCAAAAAGCTACACTTAAGTGATTAGTGACTGTCTCATGAACACGAATCCTCAATATAAAGCTCCAGTTAACTCGCAGTGACCTGAGACCATTCCCTACTGTGGAAAAAGTTAACCCCTGTACTGTGAGGATTCTTAGATGGAAATTTTAAAACTCTGCAAATGTTCAGCTAGGTATTTTATCATATTCCTTTATGATACTTTCTTCAAAAGATAAAAAGCACCTTGGGATATCATGCACCCTCCTGATTCTTTACAGTAGGGGTCCCCAACCTCCGGGGTCTAATACCTGATGATCTGAGGTGGAGCTGATGTAGTAATAATAAAGTGCATGGTAAATGTTATGCACTTGAATCATCCTGAAACCCTACCACCACCAACCTCAGTCCGTGGAAAAACTGTCTTCCATGAAACAGGTCCCTGGTGCTAAAAAGGTTGGGGACCACTGCTTTATGGCTCAACAATAAAGAAACACTTCAAATTTACGCTAAAAAATCTCAAATAATACACAGCTTAAACATAATAGAAGATGCACTTTCTTCACAAGACTATTGATGGGACTGGTAAAACTTGCAATAGCCTAGTAAGTTTGCTGTGCTTCACTTTTAAATTAGAACTAAAAAAGAATCTAATATTAAAAATGGGTGTTCTCTTTCCCGTACAACCTACCAGACTTTAAAATAGGTTCAGGACAATTTAACACCGCTATGAAAGTAAAAAAAAAAAAAAAAGATACTGTGATAAAAGCTAGAATTCTACTAAAAGTATCATACTGAACATCTAAAACATATTTTAGAATCAAATTTGAAAACTAATTTTACCAGTCATGGATGTTAATAACATTCAGTAATTACTAGAAATGGTATCATTTTCATTATTACCCAATGAAACCATTCATTTTGTACAAGACAGAAACCCGCCCTGTCATACAACAGATGCTTTCCACACACTGCCACCCAAACATTCTGAGGTCGGGGGCCATGCTCTGTCACTTTGAACGCTGTACCACATCCAGTGCAGCGCCCAGCATACAGCAGGAGCTCGGGTGCTGTAGGCACAGATGCAGCATAGACTAGTATCAACAAAACTGCATAGTGATAGACTGACAGCTAAAAAGGAAACGCGATACCAGGTTATTCATAATAATTTGTTCAACATTCACCGATGGCACAGTTTATGCCAGTCTGTCCTATGCTGAGCACATGACTGACTCATCAGAAAAGGCTGATGCTGGGAAAGACTGAGGGCAGGAGGAGAAGGGGACGATAGAGGATGAGGTGGTTGGATGGCATCACCAATGGACATGAGTTTGAGGAAGCTCTGGGAGTTGGTGAAGGACAGGGAAGCCTGGAGTGCTGCAGTCCATGGGGTTGCAGAGCCAGACACGACTGAGCCACTGCACTAATGCTGAGCACAAGAGACAAGAAGGTGGAGGAGACAGCTGTTTGCACCCGTGTCCACTGCCAGTAGTGGCCACCCCCGCTGGAGACCAGGGACCACCGGGGGCCTTCCAGAAGACACAGGTTGCCTGCAAATCCTCAGCCAACAAGGAATGGCTCAGGCTAAGTCCTGCACGCATCTGGACAACTATGTGTTTCAAATATATGCTGATAGCATGGTGATTAATATCACATTTATTTAAAAACGGTACTGAATGCGTATTAGCCATCGGTCACTGGCCCAAGAAGGAGATACTAACTGGGAAAAGATTTAAACAAAATATTTACACATTAAAAAAACAGTACACATGAAAACACTGTGAACCTCTGATGTGAAAATTAAAGTTGAAACCTTTAAGAGTTAAGAATGCTTTTTGGAAAGAGAGGCCATTACAGGAATCTTCAGAGTTACTAGCACCTCTAACCTGTACCTAAAGTACAAATATATTCCCCAGGCAACATATGGCAAAAACCACTACAGTACTGTGATTAGCCTCCAATTAAATAAATTTTAAAACACATTTTTTACTTTTATATTAAGAAGATCATTATAAAGCACCGCATTGACAGAATACAAGTACTGACCAGGAGCCAGCTTCTTTGGTTTTGTTAAGCTAAGGCTTACCAAAATGTTCTGAGGACCCTGAGCCTGTAGCAGAGGTGCTGCCCCAGCACTAAAGGCTGCCCCAGGGCCCGGCAATCTGCTCCAGTGCTCCACAATTCCTTTGAAGTCTCCCATTTTATCTTAAAAATTCATATGAACTTTGCATTCCCTTCCATAATACTTATTTAAAAATGTGATCTTCTAAATTCCTATTTCCTCAAGTTTTCTGAATTATTGTACTGTTTCCTCAAATTTTTCTAGAAAAATCAATGTTCAAGAATACACAGGTGCTATGAAGCAGGGCTGTCGACGCTCGTCCCACATATATGTAACAACACATATCTTTGCCGTGGGTTTACTTATCCGTAGGCAGGGAACGGGAGCACACTCAGGTGTCTCTCCCTCGAGAATGGAAATAGGATATTCCTCTGAACATCAAACACAAGTCAGAGAAGCAGCAGCAAGCATAGCCTGGCAGGCGGAGCCCAGGCCGCCTGCGGCTGAGGGTCTGACATACCTACTAGACATGCCAGTCAAGTGGACGTGCAGATGCAGCTCCTGGGACTCAGTCTCTAGCCTCGTCCAGGGAACCACGGTCCACCCAAGCATGAGCATCAGTCGGCGCCTCCTTATAGGATGCGTGAGGGACCTTGCTTCCCTGGCTCGGAATCCATGTGCAAGTAACCAGCTGATTGTAATTTAGCTTCCCAAGGAGATCTGCCTAAAATGAAAGAATGATTGATAGTTACCTTTCTCATTGTAAATTAAACTACTAATGGGAAAAAAGCAATTAATTTCTGTGAGTTTGGTTGCAGTTGAGTTTGCTGTGAGACAGTTCTGCTCTCCACATGCTGTCATACTAGGTCTGTGAGTCGCAAGTTTCCTCACCACACAGGGTGTGTCAGATTCGCCTCCATCAGACTTCAGCACCCAGCGGTCCAGCGTGGTGGCCACGAGCCACACGTGGAGACCGGGCACCTGAGACACGGCTGGCCCAAACTGAGATGTGCTGTAAGCGTCAAGGACATGCCAGATTGCAGAGACTTGGTAACAGAGAAAAGAATGCAAAACATCTCAATAGTCGCTTTTTAATAATGGCTACCTATTTTTTTTTTCTCTTGTTTTGTGGCTACATATCTAAATGATAGAATATTCTAGACATGCTGGAATGAATTTCATCTTTTTTTTAAAACATGTGATTACTCCAGAATTGACAATCACCTACTTGGCTCATGCTGTACTTCTACTGGTCCTCACTCTTCTATGCAAATGATGACAGTAGATGACAGTATGTTTGCGTTCAGAGTTTACACTTACCCCTTCCAATGAAACGGGCTTGGGGAGACCGAGGAGAGGCCCAGTGGTGCCTTTCTTACACTGAAACCAGTCAAGCAGAATCAAGTGGCCATTTCCTATCACTTGACTTTAAAAATGCCAACACAAGTGGTGTTCTGGTACCTGCACGAGGGCCTGAGGTTCCCGCCATGGGAACAAAAGGCTGTGGAGACCAGAGACCGGGCTCAGAGCTGACTTCTCCGGGCTGTGAGGACTCAGCCATCTATGCCCCGGGCCTCGGCATCTCACCTGTGAGGTGCAGGTGACAAGTGAGCTCACAGGATGATGCCTGCACCTAGCGACACCTGAGCAAGTCCTGTGAGCCAGGGCTAGAATCAAGAAGTGGACGCTTAGTTCTTGGTAACTTTGCCTTATCCTTTCCCACAGACTGACTTATAAGGTAAATATCAAAGATAAAAATGTGAAAAGATAGGTTTTATTCATCAAAAGTGAACAGCAACAGGCACATATTAAAATGAGTCTGGCAAAGCCTTTTACAAATGGCTTTACACTCAAGCTTTCTCCCAAGAAAATGGCTGTTGCGACAAACTGTAAACATAATTAATAAACAGTCTTTTACAGTAACAAGGGAAATACAATTGAACTAAAAGAAAGCACCGGTTTCTCTTAAAACTAGATTACAGTTGTGCTTACTATACATGAAACAATTTAAAACAAATTACAAAAGTGGAATGTTTGTTAAATTTAAAATTAGTCCTTAGATTTTTTTTTTTGTCCTAGAAAACATCTGTTCACATCAAAAGGCCCGTCGAAGGGGAACGTTTCGTCAAAGGGAGGGACGAGAAAACAATGCACTTTTTTTCAAATCAAAACAAGAAGTTTGGTCACTTAGCTTGGTGCATAGTTAAGGCATCTGGCGTCTGGAGCCATCATCTCTCACGGCCGACCTCCCTTCCCCTCCCACGTGTGGCTGCTCACTACGTCACATTCTACAATAATAAATAAAAGCCGACGTCTCCGATCCTTGCCACATGGATAAATAGAACACATGCACAGTCACACATGCACGAGCGTGCCCCACACACACATCCACACACACACGACATACCTCTCACTCCCTGCAGCGAGAGGGACTTTAGTACCCTTGCTCTGAAGGACACACTGGCCCATCCCACTTTATTTCAGATTGGCAATACCCTGAGCTGATTATGGTGTTTGAAACATTCCACCTTTTTTTGTTTTCTTGCATGTGCAGGTCAAGTGTACAGTAGTGAAGACAACATGCAATGTCTTCACCGCGGAATCATCACACAGCTAGGACACTGGGGTTCTGCCCCGCCCACCCCAAATTAAAAACCAAAGTAAAAAAAAAATTGCATTGCCAAACAGCACTGGAGTGAAAGCTCGGCGGCACTCTATGATAAATGCTCAGTCTCCAGTGCACGAAATAAACCAGAGCAAATGGGAGGCTTTGGTGGCATCCGAAGGAAAAAAAGGCAAACCGGGGGAGGGGGAGAAAGAGCTGCAGTTCTAGGTTTGATCTTCAGAATTCTTAGTGGTTCCTTCACAATCATGCTCCAAGGCAAATTGAGAACCAATATTTCAAGAGTTGGTTTGTAAACATTGAGTCCTGCCAGAGGTGCAGACACTGGGCACTTCACATTTCCATTTTCTCCGACAGAATCAGTGGAAGGTACAGATACACACTGTTTGCATCATGCTGGTTAAATTCCGAAGATTTCTGCTGAAGGCTTCAGTTCAAGCTTCACGATGATGCTTCGAAGAGCACACGAGCCACTGCAATCCTTCCTGCAAAAACTTCCTCGTTTATTCCCTCCGTTTCGCTCCTGCCAGGCGCTGCGCCTCTTCAAGGTCTCCCACAAAAAGCCAAATGCATATTGCTGTAGGTTCGGGTCTTGTCCTTAACAAGTGGGTTCAAATGATCCAACAGAGGAAATCTTGGAAATAAATAATGCTGGCATCATTCATTTCCCTTGGCAGTCAAGAGTAAGTTCTCTCACCTCAAGACCCCGTTTCACATTTCTAACAACCTCTAGGAGGCATCTGTCCACTGGTTCTGGGGGTTAGGGTAACCGGTTTTCCTGAGGTAATAACTGTGAGCTCAACTCCTCGAATGCAGCATCAGCGTCCTCGCTGCTGGGCTGCTCTCTCTGCAGTCCCTTCCAGCTGGCTTTGTTCAGCCCCACGTGTCCGAGCATCGTCTGGGACAGCCTGGTATTGGAGAACCGGGCCCATTCCGTGAACAGAGGCTCCACGAGATAGGTCATAAAACCTGAGGAAACAAGGAGAAAAGGCCTCTGGTGTGTTCTGAAAGTTTCAAATGTCAATACAGAGTCTACTCTCTTAAGCCCTATTCCAGTACTATCTAGCTCTTATTTTTCTAGACATGTGTGAAAATTTACATACCTTCTCGAAGAATCTATGTAAGCAACGTAATGAAACTTGAAGTGAAGGTGAGCTGACAAACGCAGCACATCTCTGCTGATGATTCCTCTCAGCTGCACCAACCACATCCTTCTATCAATGTTTCAGCAAAACTGCGGTGGCCCTGCAGCAGAGCTCAGTGGGTCCGAGGGCTGGTTCCCGCAAGACTGCTAGAGCTAAGGGGGTCTCCTGGGCTGCGGGTGACGAGACCGGAACCGAGGTGCAGCAGCTCTGCCATCAGTCGGGGGTGATCATCACCCCTGATCATGAGCATAGGGCGGCTTCTATGTACTGATACCTCAGAATTTATAAAGCCAAAACTCACAACACCATGGCTTCCCTGGTGATAAACAATCTGCCTGCCAATGCAGGAGACCTGGGTTGGGAAGATCCCCTGAAGGAAGAAATGGCAACCCGCTCCAGTATCCTTGCCTGGGAAATCCCACGGACAGAGGAGCCTGGCATGTTACAGCCCATGGGGTGACAAAGAGTCAGACACTACTTAGCAACTACACAACAACATGACACCAAGTACAAGTCTAAGAAGAACAAAGATTAAACCATCACTAAAGTGAACATGGAAGTGTACTAGGCCTACTTTATGGACAGCTCATACCACCGATCTCCCTTAATTCAGTCAGAAAAGGAAAGGCGATTTCAGGACAGCCTGCATCTCTGGGTTACACAGTACTCGAGCCCACACTGTATCTGACTTAATAATACTACACAGTATCTTACACAGGGTGGAAGAAGCCTCCTAGGAAACACCTTAACAAAAGCAAATAAAACATCATCTTCCTAAACTTTTGATCAAGGACACGAAAATATACATTCAAATTCTATCACTGTTAACAGTTTAAAATTTTTTTCATCTCTAAAACTTTCTTCTCAGGGAAAGACTCTATGGACCACAAACTACACACAGTCCACTTAGCCAACAAGGAAGTCTCAGTGGTGGGACTTCCCTGCTGGTCTGTGCTCCCAATGCAGGAGGCCTGGCTTCGAGCCCTGGTCAGGGCAGTAGATCCCACACGCCACAATAAAGAGTTTGCATGGTGCAAGTAAAGATCCCACGTGTTGTAACGAAGACTGAAGATCCTACAATTAAGACCTGTGCAGCCAAATAATATATATATTTTTAAATGTCATGGAAGCAAAGCAGTTAGCGCCCACTACTTTTAATCAGAAAAGTCACATATGGTCTGATGGTTGAATTTTAAGTGTACCAATTCTGGTCTCTGAAGTAGCAGTGCCGATACTGGAAACACAGCTTTCTTCCGTGTCTCTCATCTCCTCCACACGAGTTAACTGAGAACCTACTCTATGCCAAGCACTGCTTTGGGTTGGCCAGGGCTCAGCAGTGAATAGTCGAGATGTGCCTGCCACGAGGAATGTTCTGGTGAGGAGAGACAGGACACGAGAAAAACATCACCACTGTGGTGAGAGAGCATTTCAGCCTCTGGCAGCAGCCACCCTCATACCCCCGGTCTGGCTGATCCTGCGCCCGGAGCCCCATCTTTTTCTAGGTGCCGCAGTCAGGTCATGAGCAGCTGGGGTCTTGTACCCAAATGCAGGACTTTATTACCACTGGTTTCACAGGATCCATTTTCTTTTTTAAAAATGGAGTATCATTTAGCCTTTAAAAAAATTTTTTTTTAAATATTCGTCGCTGTGCAGGCTTTTCTTTAGTTGTGGTGTGCAGGCTTCTCATTGCAGTGGCTTCTCCTGTTGCATTGGCAGGCGAATTCTTAACCACTGGAAGGCCTGGATCCCTGTTCTTTGATTCTCCCACCGTTCCAACTGGCTCAGAGCATCTGCATCCTGTTTCTCCCATCCAACAGACTAGCTGTCTCTCCACACTCTCTGTTCCCTGGGATTCTTTGAGGTCTTAAGCACCCAGTAACAGTACTCAGGCCGGGGCCACAGACAGAGCCGGGAGGCACCCTGGACTTACGAGCAGTCCAACCACTTGTTGAATCCACTTAATTGTCCCTGTCCACGTGCCCCTCTCTATTCTTGTCCCAGACACCACAGGGCGCTGGGTCACGTGCCTCACTCTCACCCAGCACACGACAGACCCAGGGCTCCTATCACAGAAGAAAACCTATCGACTCAACATGACTTCTGCTTACTGACCACACGCTGGCTCCGGGTAACTGCTGCTTAGCACTGAGTTTATTCTAACAGTTCCCTGACTTACCCTAGAAGGAGAATCTTTCCAAGCCCCACTTTCCCTTAGGATTTGAGGTCACAAAGACCAACACCTGCTAACTGTATAAACTGGGCAAATGAAGAAGAGGAGCCCAGCAGTGCTTGTCTTGGGTGGCTGTGAGTCAGGAGCTGCCCAACCATTTGTGAGTCTACTTAACTGTCCCAGGACAGCCCACGTGCCTGGGACTCCTGCCTTCACACAGGTGTGGCTGTGCAGAGCCCAGTGGGGTCCCAAGTTGCTGAAGGTAAATGAGAGGGTGGGTGCTGGGCAGAGGACTTGAGGCCAGGTTACAGGGGCCTGTGCGCAGTGCTGCAGAGTCAGCTTCAACCAGCAGGTGGAGCAGAAGAGCCTGAGGTTGCAAGTGTTCACTGGCAATCAGGTCTAGTGGTTCCAGAGTGAGAGTTTCTTTCTTTTTTGGGGTCTGGGGGCTGGGGAGGGGAGTGCCGCACTGGATCTTCATTGCTGTACGTGGGCTTTCCTCTAGTTGCAGAGAGCAGGTGCATGGGCTCTGTTGCCCCACAGCATGTGGGATCTTCCTGGTGAGTGAGTAAGTGAGTGAAGTCGCTCAGTCGTGCCCGACTCATTGCGACCCCATGGACTGTAGCCTACCAGGCTTCTCCGTCCAGGGGATTCTCCAGGCAAGAATACTGGAGTGGGTTACCATTTCCTTCTCCAGGGGATCTTCCCGACCCAGGGATCGAACCCGGGTCTCTCGCATTGGAGGCAGATGCTTTAACCTCTGAGCGACCAGGGAAGCCTTCCTGGACCTTCCTGGACCAGGGATCAAACCTGTGTCCCCTACATTGGCAGGCAGATTCTTAACCACAGGACCACCAGGGAAGTTCCTATTTCCATCTTAGAACAGAAAGTTACTGTAACCTGCTCTGCTTGCTTTTTAACTATTTAATTTCTGGCTGTGCGGGGTCTTCTTTGCTGTGCACAGGCTTTCTCTAGTCGTGCGCAGGCTTCTTGTTGCAGTGACTGCCTTCTGTTGTTGCAGAGCACGGGCTCTAGGCACATGGGCTTCAGTGGTTGTGGCACACAGGCCTAGCCACCCCAGTGCATGAGATCTTTCCCAACCAGGGATCAAATCTGTGTCCCCTGCAGTGGAAGGCAGATTCTTAACCACTGGACCTGCTCTGCTTTTTACCAACTAAAATCAAGTGAGAGTAAATTATAAGGGTCAAAAAAAAATCCAGGAATAAGATTATTTAAAAATTAGAAATAAGCATTTTAATATTTATATTTCAGATGTACCTCTCTTCCTGACAAAATTAAAGTGAATGGCATTTTAAAAACCAGTTATATCTGAGTATGTATAGTTACCAATCTGGATGTTGGCAATTGATTCAGTCTGACGATCGCAGAGTGGACTCACACCCAAATGATACTTTTTTTCTATATCTCCTAGAAATTTAAAAAAGAGAAAGAGAATTCTTTATGTGGACTATACCTTATTGGTTAAAAATATAATTAAAGTCTTCATCTTACCTGTAAATTCCTTAGGAAAAATGTAACATACTTAATCCTCATGAGAGGACGCCTTCTAAATTAGTTCTTTTTTAAATTTTAAGTTATTCACACATAGAAAAGGTTGCCAAGCTGATAACCTATTTCAAATGGAGAGGGTGGAAAACTTAACTAGATGTTATCCCAGGATTGTAATTCTGTCACAGCATTTTAGTTTAAAACTTAAGATTTCTAAAAGGAAGACGCATGGAATGAAGATCTTTATCTTTCTGGTTTTAATTCACAAAATATGTCCTATGGCCATACCCTTCACACGGGACAAGGATGGAACAAGGGCGGGACAATCTTTCTGTACAGCAAAACTCCCAACTTGCTCTATGTCTATTCATAAATGCACACACATCAGATCATTTCAAAAGACAACTGCTGATTTTTTCAAAACAGGTCCCCAAATTGTGCATTACTGGTTCTACATCCATCTATTGTGAACCGCCACTAAAACTATCAGGCACCTACTGCTAGACTCTACAGCTGTCTAGCAGTTATTTTGTCTAAGTTACTTTAATTGTCTAAGTTATTTTATTCATATGATGCCAAAAAATGAAATGGACAGGTGATCACTCAACACTCAACACTGTAACTTGCCTTGATGGAAGAATTCCTCTGTTACTTTTTCACTCCACTGCTTGCTTAATTCCCAGGTCCGACACGGGTTACAAATATCGGCACACTTCAAAGCCATCTAGCAAGCAAAATATTGAAACTATCTTAAGAAAAAAAGTAAAATTTCAAATGTACCAAGTTTAAATATACTCTAATAGTGGGGAAAAGAACACCTTAAAAAAGAAAATGTTGCAACAGGACATCTGTTATCCTTTACACTGAGTTTGGGGCTTTCCTGGTGGCTCAGATGGTAAAGAATCTGCCTCCAATGCAGCAGATGCGAGTCTGCAGCAGACTCGATCCCTGGGTCAGGAAGATCCCCTGGAGAAGGAAATGGCAACCACTCCAGTGTTCTTGCCTGGAGAATCCCATGGACAGAGGAAGTCTGATGGGCTCCTCTGTCCATGGGGATGAAAAAAGTTGGGGTACGACTGAGCGACTTTCATTTTCACACTGAGTTTATGATACTGTTAGTTACAGCAATTATTTTATAGAGGTGCTGAAAGCCTGCTAACCAAACTGAACATGCTTGATAATTCCAGACAGCTAACACAGAACTATATTAATCAGAAAGCTACAAACCAATCAGTCATTTCTCATTTTTCATGTGTGAGAACTTGTTAAAATAAAATGCTGTTTGGGACTTCCCTGGCCATCCAGTGGTTAAGACTCTGTGCATCCAATGCAGGGGGCACAGGTTCAATTCCTGGTCAGGGAACTAAGATCCTGTGTGCTATGCGGCACAGCCAAAAAACGAAACAACAAAAAAAAGCTGCTACTGTTGACTGGTACCGCATCTTGTAAACACTGTTTTACTGTTAGAAATCTCAAGTGTGAAAAAGACAAAAGTGATGGCCCTTTCCTGTGTAGCCTTGTGTGACACTTTGCAGACCACAGCTTGCTCTCAAGATTTAACCACTCAGAGAACTACATGAGAACATTTCATTTTTATTCTAACGATCTGCCCTAGAAATAGAATTTTTCCAGGCCACATTTTACCTGTAAGACCAAGTGCCTATGCCTGGCATCTTCCAGATGTAGATCGCCCTTGTCCAGATGGGCCCGAAACAAGGACAAGTATTCATTCTGGCGGCTGATGTCTGTGGCCAGTATCAGAGCGCCTATCTGAGCCTCCATCTGTTGTCTGGAAGTAGAGAAACAGACAGAGAAACACAAGGATTTCAGTTGAATAGCTACTTCTTAATTATTTTTCCCTTAATCTTAATACGCAGAAAGCTTTACTGAGCTCTAAGATATTCTGCCATTCAACTTTTAACCTACTGAAAAATATGGGTTTTAAGGAATGCATTTTTAAAAACCTACTACAATGGTCAATCCAAGACCTAGAGAGCTTGTAGGAAAATACCACTTGGCAAACACTCCGAAAGGAAGGTCTTAAGGTGGAATTATATGCCTTAAAAAAAATAAGTGATGTACAATTGACATGTTGCTTGAGAAAATTTTTTGCTGTGATGTAGGGAAAAACTCTGGATTCTTTGTTGGTGCCTGAGATGCAGGATGAGGGTCAGATGGAGGAGGAACGGACTATTCGACGACTGACTCCTGCAGACATGAGAAAATATGTCTGAGTAAACGCTAATGAAGCTCCACCAAGCGATGTAATAAAGTTTAGATTCAATTATATTTTCAGAGCCAAATTCAAGAATCAATTATCTGTAAGACTGTTCAAATTTTCTGGAAGGGAAAATGTAATATGTTAATACAGATAAGAAATATATCATCTAAAAAGCTTTCTCAAGTCAAATAGGAAGAATGTTCAAAAATTCCTTTTGTTTCAATGGGCCATCGCCAATGTTTTCTTTGTATAATGATCAGTAAAGAGCTGATCATTATAGATTAAAAAGCTCACAATATCGAATATTAAATAAAACCCTAAAGAAAGAAGACATAAAAAGACACGATTGTGTAATATTCCTGATTTTCAGTTTTTATTTGAAATAAATATGAGAATTCAACAGGATTAACATCAAATGCAACACATGACAAAAAGGGAATAATAAAGCAAACAATTTAATCCATCTTATTCAAGAAAAAGAGCATTTATATATACTAACACCAGTTAGTATATGGTGGTTTAAATAGTTTTTATATATTTGTACGACGACAAGAAACAATTTTACTTACCAGAAGTATTGTCAAACTCCAAATGGTAGCCATGAATACAGACTTAAAAATTTTTTTTAAAGTCCACCTTTTTTCTTATGATCATTACCAAAAACTGTTGTTTTATAAAGTTCTTTTAAATTGAGAAAGGGAAAGAAAAAGGAAAGAGCAGTGACGGTAACTTAAACCTTGTCATCCTAACGCATTTTTATGTTCCCCTTTCTCTAGAATTAGGCAGTTGATACCCACTGACATCGTTTCCCCAGGTCACCTTCTCGGGATGAGACACCATTAAAAGCTTTTGCTGGTGGACCAATGATGAGATTCTGTTGACAATACCACCGTATCGGGCTCCTTTAAGTTAGTGCTCTTTGTTAGCTTTTCAAATGGTGTGTGTGTGTGTGTGTGTGCGCGTGTGCGAGCACGCTTAGTTGTTCAGTCATTCAGTCGTGTCCGACTCTTTGAGAGCCTATGGACTATAGCCCCTGAGGCTCCTCTGTCTGTGGAATTCTTCAGGCAAGAATACTAGAGTGGGTTGCCATTTCCTCCTACAGGGGACCTTCCTGACCCAGGGATCAAACCTGTGTCTCCTGCATTGGCAGGTGGGTTCTTTGCCACTGAGCCACCTGGGAAGTCCCACTCAGATGGTCTGCTTGACATCAAATGACACTGATGTCTAAAAAAAAAATACTAGGTTTTCCATTCTTTCTCATTATTTTTCCTAAAACAGATTTTAATGAATCGATTTATTATACAGATTGTTTACTTTCTATCCAATTTACCTTTACATTAAGGTTTTATTCAAGAGTATAAAATGGAAATATGTAATTCTATTTACATAAATAAGTGGTAAACATGACTGAGCCACTGTGTATCCAGAGTGCATTTTGTAGTATCTGTGGATTGATCCTTCATAAAAATTCACTGAAAAAAAAAAATGCTACTATTTCAGAATAGGTGTAAATGACTAAAATTTTGATACAAATTTGTAAAATAAGATAACCTACCCCCCAACTGGGGCCTCCTTGGTGGCTCAGATAGTAAAGAATCCACCTGCAATGTGGGATACCTGGGTTCGGTCCCTGGATCAGGAAGATCCCCTAGAGAAGGGAATGGCTACCCACTCCAGTATTCTTGCCTGGAGAATCCCATGGACAGAGGAGCCTGGTGGGCTATAGTCCATGGGATTGCAAAGAGTTGGACACAGCTAAGCGACTTTCATTTTCACCCCCAAATTGTGGAATACCTGAATATAACAACATAATCTTAAAAACTTTAAATAATTGTTTTTCCAACTTAATATCCACAGTTCATAAATAATTAATTTTGTCTTAACTTACCTGCTTTCTAATGGCATATGTGAGAATAAACCAGATTCTCTCAATAACCCCACTGCAGATCTCCAGTGGTGATTTTCCAGAACTGAGGTATTCTACCAACAAAACAAAACAAAACAAAACAAAAAGGGCAGATCTGAATCAGCAAAGGGTAAGTCTTTTTCTGAACATAAAGCAATATTTCTAAGTAATATCAAGCTGGTTAAAATTCTAACATTCACTGAGAACCAATTTACTTTTACTCCTTTAAAACGTGACCCATTTTCTAGAATACAAGAATATTAAACTTTGAGGAAGAGCTTGCACTCACCTTGTATAAAGTTGCCAGGTAATGGTTAGTTTTAATGAGGAAAGGTTGATTAACACCTGGATGATCCAGATCATGAGTGGCAGCTGCAATTAAGCTCAGCAAGACGTCCCAAGGAGTTACAGAGTTGGCAAGCTAGACGGTGGCGAGGAATAACTGATTACAGACGTGTCTGCAACGAACTGTACCATGACAAAAGCTGTTCTAAATCAGCCTTGAATGAGACTCTCCACGGTCTCCTCCCCTCGTGTTTCTCTGACCGTTCGTCCAGGCCAAGGCGTGCCTGCCACGTGCTGTCCACTCACGCCCCTGGCGGGAGGCGTGGTATGATGCAGTCCCTTGCCCGTGGGGAGGTCGTGGACCCGGCTCACCCTTACACGGCTTCATTTGAAACAAGCGTAACTAAGATGACAGCTAAAGTATAAACCATCTTTTTGAGTATGTTCATGGTGAAAAGTGTTTAAAATAAGGATGATCAGGGCTACACTGGCAAAAAGTGTTTCACGTCACCACTGCCAGACGTGCACGGGTTAAGACGGCCTCTGCATCCGTATTCGCCCGCACACTCTCCCCTCCTGTGCCCGGCATCGCTCCGCAGCCCTGGCTTCCGGCTGGGCGTGGCCAGTGGGAGGGTGAGGCCCCCACAGCCCGTGGACCAGGTTTACCCCCGCACCGGCTCAGGTCCCCCGGAATGCCGCACTTAGTTCCATCGGTCCACTTCCCTGGCTGTGTGGTGGTGAAGTACCAATTTCTCCCACAAGACTGTCAAAGAGAAACTTTAGGCTTGGCCCAGAGGTTTGTTTTTTTTTCCCCCTGAGTATTTTTTTACAGTTTAATTTAAAAATTGGGGCAGCTGGGTGTACATGCATAAAACGTATCCATTTTTATCACTGTATATGAATGATGCCACAATAAAATTGGTTTTTTAATTGGGGTATTTTCACATATTCCACGATCTCTTGAAAAACCAGAAGAGTGGCACCCACGTGGCTGTATTCTTGGAGTTGGCATCAACTGGCACAAACTGGCCCTGTCAGCCTGCTTCCCTCCCAACATCTAGCTGGAACTAAGACCCCAGAGGAGAGGAGTCTAGAAGCAGGCCTAAGGGAGGACGGATGTAATTTTACCAGCTCTAGAACAGGAAACGTCCATGAGCAAACATGGCTTCCATTACATCTATGGCTGATGACCCCCAACTCTGACTTCTCTGTTTTACTGCAGACTCCTATCCACCTCTTCACTAGATCCCTCCACTTGGATATGGCAGGGACACGCATAACCACACACATCCACAATGGAGCTCACCATCTCCCCGGGCCTCTCCCCTCTTCTACCTTCTCTCCCTCTCAGCAATTCCCTCAGCTGCTCAGGGCGGTATCCACCCATCCCTCTTCCTACTTCACCCCCGACAAAGGCATCCAGACACCACATCCTCCTCATTCTGATTTCCAAAGACCTCACCAACTGCCCACCTCTCTCCTGCCCCATGGCTACAGAAACGGCCCCTCACGGGCAGCAGCTGGGTTGCTGGTCTTGTCTGCTTTGTTCTCCCTCCACAGCCAGGACAGTTCTGTAATTTCTCCCACTTCAGTCCCACAGCTCCCTATTCATCACTGGACATGACACCAATGCCATCCCTGTCCTCATGGAGCTCAGTGTAATCGCCAGATGACTCGCGTGGAGAAGCTGGATGGCTTGGCCCTCGCTTGGGCTTTTGCAGCCTTGCTCTCGACAATCACCTCGATTCTCTAGCTTAAAGTGTGATTAAAAATACAGCCACATTTGCAAACTTGATCCTGCTACATCTCATTCCTGAGAAGGAAGCTTCTGAGTCTGATTAAATCACCAACTTAGGGCTTCCCAGGTGGCTCAGTGGTTAAAAAAAAAAAAATCCGCCTGCCAATGCAGGAGAGGTGGGTTCAATCCCTGGGTGGGAAGATACCCTGGAGGAAGAAATGGCAACCCACTCCAGTATTCCTGCCTGGAGAATTCCATGGACAGAGGAGCCTGGTGGGCTACAGCTCATGGGGTCACAAAGAGGCAGACATGACTGAGAGAGTAAACAACAACAAAATCACTAACTTAAGGAAGTGCTTGAAATTAAATCAAGAGAGTTTGCTCAGGGCTCTGGCTGACTGTAAACGCCAGCACCTTACCTTAGGTTCTTTTAGGTAACAGTGCATGGCCTGAGTAACATCGGCAGCGTGGACTGCATTGTGGTAAGGGTTCTGACTGTGGTAATCTTCTTGAATCATCACTGCATCAAAGGAAAAAAGACCCCCAATTTAATTGCAAACAGGAGGCACTTACAAGTGCAAAAATTGCAACAATTATGTATTTCCCACTTACCCTACTCACGTGGCTATCAGCTAACTGTTCAATTCAGAGAGATGATAACCACTCCAGAACTCACATGACCACCACTGTGACTAACTCGTTTGAAACTTTTAAAACGAGAAGGTATTCATGTCAAATTTGTAAAATTATTTTTTTTCTTCTTCTCTTTTAAAATGTCAATCTCATTGTGCCAAACTCCTTTGACTGTTGTTTACTTTAAAAAGAATTTTAGTTAAGTAAAAGGAGTACAATTCATTCAATAAATACATATTGTGCTAGGTGCTGTTACAGGAACGATGAATCCGTTAGGGAACAAACATCTCTGATGCAATACGAGTACAGACGTTGGGGAATGTGTGTGGATTCCAGGATGCTTTATCAGTGAGGTGAGTTTTGGATCTGGAATTAGTTTTTTAGGAGTGCGGGAAGGATGACCTGTTAATCTGCCTCCTCTGCTCAGTGTCAGTTACGTTAACCATGAAAAAGCAGACGAGACTGAGGGGTCCAGCCAAACCCGCCACCATCAAACCTGCACCACGGCCCCAGCAGCCCTGCACTCGGCCCAGTGGTGCCCGGTACCGTGAGCCAACCCCAAAGTGGTACACTAGGACACACAGGTGAGGGGCAAAGAGCACTGGAACTTTCCACTGACTCTGATTCCATCCTTTAAAATAGCTTTTTAAATACTCTCGTTAATATCTACGTTTGTATGTGCTTGTATAATTTATGTATTAGTACATATTACAGACATACAATTTATAAATAAATATGCATTAACAGTCTTTCAAAAAGTCCTAGATATCTTCTCTTAGTTAGCTACTTAAGAGGAAAGAAAATATTCTCTTCTTCCTTAAAAAAATAAGAAAGAATCCTTATGCTAATTTTCTTCTAACACATTTATTTAGTGAAAGACCCCAATTTGTTTCCTGGCAGAGTGCTCTTAAATATCACTCAGTACATTAAAACATAGTCAAAATAATCCTTGGAGGTTGCTGTCAAGAGATTTCAGGGATCAGGAAAAGAGAAGATCCAAGTGCCACGTACCTAATCATTTAAGGGTTTAATCTTCAAGAAGTGAGGAAAGGACAGAAGTTGTGTTGTCTTTGTGAGAAAGCTGTGGCTGACATGGGAGACTGTGGGTAAAGGGGCTCCAGCTCACCAGGCCCCTGGTGCCCCCACCCATGGCACTGGGCCCTCACAGCTCCCCACCCAGGGGTGCAGTCCCCCCTGTGACCAGCTCCGGCAATAGGGTTGTGGTGGATGGGCATCCAGCCCAAGCTCTGGACACACCAGCGGTCTCCTAAAAACTGGCCACTGCACTTTGAACAAGCTCGGCTCATTGTAAAATAATAATTTTTCAAAAAAAATTGTTTTATTTATCTTGCTGCACTGGATCTTAGCTGCAGCATGCGGGATCTAGTTCCCTGACCAGGGATCGAACCCAGGCTTCCTGCATTGGGCGCACTGAGTCGTAGCCACTGGACCCCCAGGGAAGTTCCTGTTTTTTGTTTTTAATGTGACTCTGTGATGGTGCCAAACACCTCTGCCTCCCTTTAATTTAACAGTAGACCACATAATGCTGAGCTGGGTCAGGCCCAGTGCCCCTGGGGAGGGCCCAGCCAAGGCCCGTGAAGCTGCCATGCGGCTCATCCAGTGTCCCGGGCAGGGACACAAACAAGCTCAGCCAGACCAGCAGCAGCCCACAGACTCAGGGCTCCGTACACATGTGTTGCTTCAAAACACTAACTTTGGGGCGGTTAGTTTTAAAGCCATAGCTGATATAACCGAGAGAAAAGGTCACAAGTTCTCATATAAATATTACTCTTAAATGTATGATTAGAATCACTTACCTAAAAATCTACGAAGTTTCATCATATCTAAATGGAAGTACTCAATTAATCCATGGAGACTAAATAAATGAAAGGTTAAACTTACTAGACTATTTCCTAAAAAGAAAGAAGAGGAGACATTAGTAGGAATACAAGGTATTAATAACACAACTGCACTATGCTTCCAAATAAGGGTTTGAATATACAACATAAAGAGTACCAAGTCCTACTTGTTGTCCATCTAAAATTTACATCTTATCTTACCAGTTTTGAATTTTAAATATCACATCTTTTTTTCCATTCTAAGAAAAAACTTTTTTTTGGTTTTATTTTTCAAAAACCAAACAAATGGATGATAAATAATTAGAATTGATAGAAAACTTTGAAAATTATCCACACTGAGTAAGTTTAATTCAATTTCCCAAAGCACCTAAAACCTCCTTGCAACCATCCCCCTAACTGAGCAGGTGTGTCCCAGAGCAAAGCATCTTGACTATAAATGCTGTATTATTTAACAATTAAATAGACTCTATATTTAAAAGTGTGTAAGCTCATATATTACTGCCAGCATTCAGACAATAACATAACACATGATTCTGTATTCTCAAAAGAAATTTATGATTCTTACAATACAAACATATAAAGACCCAACTAGTTCTAAATGAAAATGTGTAGTAATAATATTTACAAATAATGATAAAGGACTACTGGGCTAACCTAATCCAAACTGCCTGAATAACTGTTGAGAAGCCCATGGCTGAGGAAAAAAAGCAAATTAACTGGAACAATGTTTGCATGAGCAACACGGGAAAGGATGTGGCTGCCAAGAGAGCCCTCTTAAACACCACCTCACTTATCGTCTTCAAACAGAAAAAAAAAAAAACCCATTTCAAATCTTCTACCTTTAAGAAGTGAAAACTTAAAAAATGTATTCAAATTTTGGTAACACTCTACTGGTGCAAATATGAGCCCATGTGGTCTAGAATCAGGTGAAGAAGTGGGCTATGGTCCTATTTTTACTGCTGTAACAACCAATTTTTCTTGGGACAGATACATTGATGTTTCAGAACATATAATAAAAAAAAAAATCTGAGTTTTAAAAAATGAGCAAAGGATCTGAATTAATGGTTTTCCAAATAAGACATACAAGTGGCCAATAGGTAAATGAAAAGCTGTTCACTGATCACCAGGGAAACGCAAATTAAAACCACAACGAGGGATTACCTCACACTTGTCAGAATGGCTATGATCAAAAAGATAAGCGATAACAAGTGCTGGCAAGGGTGTGAAGAAAAGGGAACCCTTTGGTGAACTGTTGGTGGGATTCTTAAGCTGGTGTAGTCACTATGGAAAACAATGGAGGTTCCTTAAAAAATTTAAACTAGAACTACCATATGATTGAGCAATTCTACTTTGGGGTACATATCTGAAGGAAATGGAATCACTATCTCAAAAAGATATCTGTACCCCATCTTCACTAGCTTATTTACAATAGCCAAGACATGGAATCAACCTAAGGGCCCACAGATGCATGACTGGATAAAGAAACTGTGATATGTATGCAATGGGCTATTACTCAGGCATAAGAAGCAGGAAATCTTGCCTCATGTGACAAACGGAGGGAGTTTGAGAAACTGTGCTAAGTGAAAGAGAAAGATAAATGCCGTATGATCTCACCTCTACATGGAATCTAAACCCAAACGACAAAGTCCTGAGCTCACAGATACAGAGAACAGATCGGTGGTTGCCAGAGGTGAGGGTGTGGGGAGATGGACAAAGTGTACTGCATACTTGAATGCTGCTAAGATACCAGATCTTAAAAATTCTCATCATAATACAAAGATGTAACTTCTATATGTGGTGACTAGACCCATGTGGTGATTATTTTTCAGTGTATACAAACAGTAAATCACTACGTTGTATACTTCAAGCTAATATGTCAGTTACACTTCAATTTAAAAAAAAGGATGTATATTCATTCTCTATATTCAGGTAATCATAGGTTCTCCCCAAAACTGTTTCCCAAACCTAATGAAATAAATGATTGATCTCTAGGGTCTAGAGTGAGTTTTAAGGAAGCTGCAATCCAATGGTAAAATACCCTCATCTGGAATTCAGGCAAACGGCAGTAAGAAAGGTATGCTAACGTCTTCCCTCCAAGAACCTCAGAGGAATCTGACAAGAACCAATCTGTCAAAGTGTACCACCCATACTACAATGAAAACCTGCATCCAACATTTTTTTCTTATTTTCAGTTCACAAGATACCAACTGACTTAATACCAGTGAGTAAGAATACAAGTCAATGAAATTTATTATTTCAAAGCAAGTGATGCTTAGTTGATATGTTACAACAAGAAACAGGCACTGAAGAAATTCTTTTATATGAAAATGGAAACAAACGTTTTCTTGGAAAAGAAAATTTATAACTTAGAGAAAAGTTACCCTATATAAAGACATACCAAAGGACAGGCCTGCCTACGGCGTTATGGCTCTCAACAGGTTTCCGGATGGGACTCTACTGGGCTCCGGCGACAACACGGGTCCAGCAACGAGGGCCCTCGTGTGCCAGGTGACCTTCAGGGGTGACAAGCCCTTTCTTGGCATCTCATGTAACTTAACTCCTTCCTGCAGAAAGCAATATCTAATATCTTCCGTGTGTGTGTCTGTGTGTGTATGTTAGTCGCTCAGTCATGTCAGACTCTTTGCGACCCCATGGACTGTAGCTTGCCAGGCTCCTGTGTCCATGGGACTCTGCAGGCAACAATAATAGAGTGAGTTGGCATTCCCTTCTCCAGCGGATCTTACTGACACAGGGATCCAACCTGAGTCTCCTGTATTGCTAGCAGATTCTTTATTGTCTGAGCCACCAGAGAAGCCAAATATATCCTACTACCTTGCAGTGGACAAGCCAGGAGTAGTGGGACTCAGAGCTTCTTCCCTGCCCTCCTCACAGTATCACTTGAAAAACCACCACAGAAGAAACACAGGGCACACCAGCCCAATGAGCAAGAAGCGAAAACTTAGATACCAAGTACATGCATCATCCAGGATTCATTCCAGGCTAAGCAGCTTTGAAAGGAAAGCAGATCCAACTAAATAATGCAAGTTAAAAAGGAACTTTCTTCTGCCCACTTGTTTCCCAATAGTATCTCTTCCTATATAAAATTCCTTAACTTTTAGGTGACTGTAGTGAACTGAATATGCATTAATAGGTCACCATCTGTAAAACAAGTGGGCAGCTAACCACAGATGGTTTCTACTAACCCCTAACAACTCTAAGAAGAAATCATTTGGCCACCTTTTCCACAAAAAAGGGGTGAGATGATTAAAGAAGAGCTGGTGTTAGTTGCTCAGTCGTGTCTGACTCTCTGCGACCCCATGAACTAGAACCCACCGGGCTCCTCTGTCCATGGGATTCTCCAGGCAAGAATACTGGAGTGGGTAGCCATCCCTTCTCCAGGGGATCTTCCCAACCCAGGAGTCAAACCTGGGTCTCCTGCACTGCAGGTAGATTCTTTACTATCTGAGCCGCCAGGGAAGCCCACAGGCAAGCCAAGTGCTACCTAAGTTAACTCACGTGGACCAGTGACTAGAATTCTGTGCATCTTACACTGCCACCCTCAATCCACTTCCACCGCCACGCCCCTTGGCTGGCAAGATACATTCTTTTTAAAAATAAAATCTAGAGAAAAACAATCAACTATTTCTGTGAGTGACAAAGTGTCCAGGGGACTAAGAATAGGCTATGAGCTGTTAAGTGTTACGTGAGGTTAGACCTTGAAGGTGTTAAGGGGGGCATTGTATTATCTATATTTATCCTGAGATAAGGACTAAAGGAATATTTGTGTTGTGGTAGGAAAGGGGAGTTTCCCAGATCTGGAAGAAGCTGAGGCACCTATATTTTCAAAGAGGGAAGGAAGGCTGCATGGAGGGACAGCTGTGTAGACGCGATCAGAGTCCTTTCTAGGAGGACAGGCCTGAGTGGGGGCCTGGGAGGGGAAGAGACACTGGTCACCAGAGGGCAGAGAGAAAGAGAACAGGAAGAGAGAAGAAGAAAAACAGAAGGCGGGGAAGTGGGAGGGAGGCTCCGCCACTGAGGTGGCCTTTACTGTCCTCACACTTGTGCCTGGGATGGTCTAGTTTTTCTGTCGACAGATACAGACAGCTAGAACGTGATCACAGCGGTGTCCTCACTATGCCTGGCCCACACAGCTCAGAGGAATGACGATGTGATACTAAAAAGCTTCTTCGTTATTGTTCAGTCACTAAGTCGTGTCTGACTCTTTGTGACCCCGTGGACTGCAGCACACCAGGCTTCCCTGTCCTTCCCCATCTGTCCATTGTGTGGACCCAAGCTATTCTCAAGATGACTATAGGGTGGTTTCCATATTTGGCTTCCTTGTAAAAAGGAACTTTATTCCAAAGTAAAATTAGGGGGAAAAAAAGGTAGTTTCAAAGTATAGCAGGGAGCCACATACTTATTTCAACAGTGAGAACTTCCTCTCAGTGAACTTCCCACTCTGCTTCATTTATTTAAAAGGCAAAAGGGACAAAGTCTAGTTGGAATATATAGCTACCACCAACTTTTTACGTCAAAAATTTTATACAAAATGAAAAATGATTCCCAAAGGGAATTTTGTTTCTGTGCCCAAAGACAATAAAGAAAAATGAACCTTGGCTCAGTTGGTAAAGAATCTGCCTGCAATGCAGGAGACCTGGGTTCAATCCCTGGGTTGGAATGATCCCCTGGAGGAGGGCATAGCTACCCACCATAGTATTCTGGCCTGGAGAATCCCTTGGACAGAGGAGCCTGGCGGGCTATAGTCCATGGGGCTGCAGAGTCGGACACGACTGAGCAGCTAACACTTTTTTCACTTTCAGCCAAAGCAAAACAGAACTCAGAAAGAGGTAAACAAATCAGAATCACCTTTATTTTTTTCCAACGTACTCAAACTTTCCATAGATAGTGATTAGCTCCAAGCTCTCCCCTACCCACCCCGCCAGAGAGAAGCAGTGTCAGAAGGGCCCGCTCTGCTGATCATAACACACCATCTCTCTAAAGTGTGCAGAGAAAGAGAGCCTGAGAACCAGAGTGAGAAGAAAAGCCATCTCTCAAAAGGGCGTCAATCTACCATACATCTCGGGCTATCAAAACTGGAATATAAGATTGGAGGATGTCACTGTACATGGCTACAGCACAAAAAAACCCCAAAAGGAAACATCAAGAACCATGAGATAATAATGTGCACGTTGGGTTATTAATAGCAAGAGAAAAGAAGAATAGAAGTGCATGCTCAGTCGTGTCTGACTCTGCGACCCCATGGACTTGCAGCCCGCCAGGCTCCTCTGTCCATGGGATTCTCCAGGCAAGAATACTGGAGTGGGTTGCCATGCCCTCCTCCAGGGGATCTTCCTGATTCAGGGATTGAAACCACGTCTCTTGCCATCGGCAAGTGAATTCTTTACCAACTGAACCAGCTGAGAAGCCTCTTATTAACAGAAGTAGGTTTAATTAGAGATACCCAAGTGACTATGACAGGGATTACTTTTGATTACTACTAAGAGTGATAATCAAAAGTAAAATTTTAGATGGATGCTCTAGGCTTACAGATCAGTCACTGAAGAAGGAACAATATGATGCTCCCTCAGCCAGCAGAGGGCGCCCACACTCAATAAATGAAAGCAGCGGCAATCCCATCAATGCAGCAATCCTGAGAATACATGAGAGTAAGTCAAAGTCTTCACTTACCATTTGTTAGTCTATCAAATAGAAAGATATCAAAATTCCAATTTCCAACTTTTTCCAGCATACACTGAAATGAAAACCAAACATTCCTACTGTAATTTAATCTCAGTAACTTTCTCTGTCTTTTGTAGATAGTCCATAAGGAAGCTAACAAAAACAGAAAGTGGTCGACTTAAGAAATGCTAATGATCACTCTCCTTAGTCATGACCTTTCCAAACAACTCCAAAATATGTCCAAAGGGATAAACTCCATTTGAAAAACAATTAATGTTTTCTCAATTGATAAATGCAGAGGTAAGGCTGGTGTTCCTTTTGACTTATTCTTATGCTCTCATGAACTGTCAAGAATTCCAATAGCCATCAGAGAAGTGTAGTTCACACATTGCATGGTCTAGAAACTAGATTTTAAAAATCTAATAAAAGTTGCAATAGTTGAATACTTGCTACATTCCAGGTACTATTAAAAATGCTTTATTTTTGACACATTCTTACTATTCACACCAACACTATCATGTAGGCATTGTTTTCAACCCTCATTTACAGATGGGAAAAGAGGGAAAAAGTCATTAACTTGCTCAGCAAGAGTCACAGAGCTGGGTCTTAAGTTAGGTGATCAGACTCTGGAATCCAGGTACCAGACACCTGTAGTATATACTACACTTAAATTATTTGTTATTTTCTTCTTAAAACACATTCCCAATTTATTTATTAATATTCCTTAAATATCCTAATAGAATAGTCCATAGCATTTACTACATAATTTTTAGGTTGATGGTTATTTCAGCCAAGCAAATAAGCCCCACAACAACCCTAAAAATCAAACAGATACTTTTACACCATGTCTTTGTAACCTGAAAATTTCGTGGACTTTATTTTCAAGAAAAAATCTGTATTTTGAACCCAAAGTTCACTGTCATATATTCATATATGGCTAAATCAGCATAAGCAATACTAGGTATTACCAGAAGAAGTGATAATAGTCCTAACAACCAATGACACACAGACCAATATTCTCATTTGAAAAAGCAGAACTTGTGAACTTTCTTAAATTTAAAGAAAGTATGAGTGCTTTTCCATTGATTTGTTTTATCAAACAGGGAAGTAAATGTTTTCACTTTAATGTAATCATAGAGTGGGTACCCTGGCCCCATCTACACAAACCTACATCTAACCCGTAGGTGTTAAGTCAAAGAATACTTTTACTAATGTTAGAAATGTGAGATTATTAAAAAATCCTCATTTAGTAAAAAACCACCTCAGCCAATTTCCACCTTCATTAAGATATTTCTTTAAACTACATGAAAAAAACAATGCTCACAATCACCGAATTTAAAAAAACATTTAAATCTTCCAAATATCTCACTTATACAAGAGATCATGAAAAGTGTGACTGAAAGTCATGAGACTTCCTGTGCTGAGTTTACTTTTAAACAACTGGAAGAGAGCAACCGAGTCCCTTCTTAACTATAGTATAGAGAAATTACATCAGAAAAGCCATAATATTCTTTCCAGCATTAGGATCCTTGTGATCTTACAGTTTAATGTTCCACTGATCTACTTGCTATTACAATAAATGTTGTAATGCTATAATACATGAAAACATTTTCATTATTTTAGTTCCTTGCTCTGTAATAACCTAATCATAAGATGAACAGCTGCTCTAAAGGGAAAACCTATAATAAAAATTGAGTTCAACTGATTTCACATACCAAAAAAAGGCTAGATAAAATCAGTATCTTATGGGAGAAACAAGGTTTCATTAAACCTATGTAAGAATCAATGTTTTCTTGAAGAAAGCTATACACACCTTGGCTTGTCCATTATAATCATCATCTAAAATGTTCAGAGAATTTGAAACAGTAGTACCACGAAAAAAGCGTGAAGATCTAAGATACCGCTGGAAACTTAGTAACCGTCTGATATTCCTTGCAGACACAGAAACTTCAATTTCAGATTGAGCTGAAATGAAAGGAGTAAAAAGGTGAGTAGAGTAAGTCAAAACTGCACATAACCTATCAAGAGCACCTTCTAGTTACATACCAATATTTCTTAAAATTCATCAACTGTCATGCCACATTTCTAGGAAAGAAGAGGTACTTTATTTGATTTTCAATTAAACAGCTAAGAATGAAGGGGTAAATGATCAATTTTATCAGCATTTGGAAACATAATCAGGAGTGTGGTTGGATTAATCATCAGTTTTTTCTTTCTTTAAACTTCCAAGAATGATCACCTCTCCCTCTGTTGCTTCAATACACTATAAAAACACTACGGAGCAGGGGGACAAAACCTAGTTCCAAATCATCCTTCACACTGAGAAACCAGGGCCCCAGTTACATATGAGACTTAGAACTCAAGCACCTCTAATCCTAACAAGGTGTCATTTCAAATTCCTTTATGATAACTTTAGAGGAAAAGGAGATAGAATGGAGAATAACGCAGTTTGGATACTGACATGTCTTCTTTCCATGAGTCTAACCATCATGTTTCCCTGCAGTGTGAGACAGAACCAAAGTTTCTGGGGCGCCAGACAAAATAACAGACTTTGGTTAAAAGCTATCTTGTAGGGAATGAAGTCTTCAAAGTCTAGAAACTAACTAAATTCAGCGAAATGTTCACAATATAAAACATGAAAATGAAGGCTAAGGATCAACAAGTCAGCATCTCTCATCTTAACTTCCATTAACTCTCCAAAGGTCGAGTGACAGGCAATCAAAGACTCTCTAGTGTGTGTCCCATCACTAACTCTTCTATCAACCGCTATTACCCAGAGTTATCTCAGCTATAAAATAACGGCAATGATATCTAATTCAAACAGTGTTGGATTAAATGAGATACTATATACACAGGTCAGATATATAACAGGTTTCAAAGAAATGGTGCCAGTGAAGATGGTGATAAAATTGATGTTTGATGCCACTGCTTAAGAGGTAGGTATGCCTCTCGGTAATTATTCCAAGTTCCAAACCTGTTCATGTTGCTCTAAATAAAAGTATTCATTGGTCTATCACCATTTCAAACTAAACTCCATCTCCTTATCCTCGATGAAAAGGCCTCATTTTCCAGGCGCTGGCTCTCTCCAGACTCGACTCCGGTGACCCCTGCCCTGGGAAGCACACCTGGACAGCTACACGCACACCCGCCGTCTAGGAGAGATGGGGGCACCTCCTCTGGGTTCTCAAGGCCGCCTGGGCAGACCCCAGTCAGACCACTTCTGATATTGTACAAAATTACTTATTTCTCTGTCTACTTCAACAAATGATGACCTCCAATACAGGCACAAACTACTTTTTCATCTTTGTATTTCAGAGCCTAATAATAGTGCCATGTAGGGATGCATAACATACACTGAATGAATGAATGAATAACTGCATGTGTGTGCATATGCTAAGTTGCTTCAATCATGTCCAACTCTTTATGACCCTATGGACTGTAGCCCACCAAGCTCCTCTGTCCATGGGCTTCTCCAGGAAGCAATACTAGAGTGGGCTGCTATGCCCTCCTTGAGTAAGTGCATACTGTTTGTGAAATAACTGATGAGTTCTGAGGTTCCCATATATTCACATAAGCCAGAAACAACACACAGTTATGTGGTTTTTTCATCTTCCATCTCAGTGAATCTAAAATAAAGAGTATCTAGAACAATTGTGGCGTTACCTTTTGATCTTTAGCAACATGATTTACATAAAAAGGATTGGAACCAAAGTGGAAACACTATTAAATATCAAGTGATTATGTTTGAACTAGAATTAGTATGTTTGAGGAATGAGGTTAGTTTAAGTTCAGAAAATGTTCCATGTGCTTAAAAAAAAGTTATCTCATTTGGCCCTCTACAGTGTCAGAAAATGACTATTATTATCTTCCACTTTATACATGAAAACACTGAATCTACACGAGACTATATATAAGGTCACACAGTCAATACAGGGTGACAACTAGATTTTAAAACACAGATCTGCTTACAAATCCTGTGTCCACAGCATTACTCACAAATCTCTTACTTCAAATCTACCATATGGTTTATTGTTTTACCATATGGTTTAGCGACAGTTTATGATAAAATTCTGCATACACCATCATTCAAAATTGTCCTTATTTAGATGGAAGTATCTACAAAAATAAAGACATAGGGGGAAAAGCTAACATACAGAAATACAAGTATTTAATGTGACCCTTCTAACGTTATTCCTAGAAAAGACTGGGCCTGGAAGGGACAGAGTGGAATGACACGAACACACGGGGACCAGATGAGATCTAGTTAATACTAGTACTGCCATCTCTGTATTTACAAGGCACTTTACAGTTTTACAAGAGTACATTCACATCTGTGATCCCGTTTAGTAATTACAGCAATCCTGTGAAGATGGCAAAGATTATCATCCCCATTGTACAAATATAACCCCAGAAACCAATGTAGAAATGCTATATAATTAACGCATTCGAGCCAATACATTTAAGAAAGCTTCTAAAAAATGCTGCAAAAGACACATTCTATTGATTATGCAACAGTAATCTAAAAGAGTTCAAGATCATAAGCATGACTTCATGAGCATTCCCTTCTATTCAGTATCTTAAATTACACAGAGAAGGTACAGTTTCATCACTGGCAATCACTTTGCATCCAGACGCTGATAGAAGGATCACTGCTCCCAAATTACATGTCCAAACTAATCCATCCTTGAAGTAAACTTGAGAGTCTCTTTGGGAGGATAATTACATAAGGTCCAAAAATTGAATGAGCCTCCTGTGAAGGGTTCAACCCACACTGTGCTGAGTGCACGCAACAACACGCTAGGATCTGCACCATCAATGTAGACAGCGGCACCATCCAGGAGTCAGGGCTCTGAGACCACGGCTGGGCCTCTCCCTGCCTGTACTCCTATTTCCTAGGTGACTTCTCACAAGTCACAACTTCTTGATGTCTCACTTCCCTTAACTGGGGGGAAAAAAAAACCCAGAAAACTATCCATAATTCATGTCCTTTTTTTCCTACAGAGCCCTGAAGTTGGGACTCATTATCAAGAATTCTGTTTTGACCATATTGAGCATGAACATTAGATATTAGCTCAAGGGGAAAAGCTCACTCATCATAGGAGCCCAACGCCTTCCAGCAAGACTAGCCCCAGAAGTAACATTTACAACAGGGTAAGAAATAAGACCTTCACTTAATGACAGAAACAGCTCTAACAATTATGGATTATTTCACATACAACCTAAGAAAGGCCGGAGTAGCTGTCAAAACAAAATGGCAAATCATCCAGTGAAAAGAATTTTCTTTACCTAGTGGGCAAGGAGCCTATACCTAAGATTACATTCTAGAAAGAATAGAAAATTCCAAGAGACTTTGCAGAGATGGCAATGCAAACTACCTCAAAGCTTTGCCTGAGGCTTAATATAGGACCAGATTGGGAGAAAGAGTGGTATCTTTTTTTCACTACGTTTTTTCAAATATACTGCACTCACGTTTTAAAAATAAAAATCAAGGAGGGAAAGAGGGAGGGAGAAAAGAACACAGCGATAAAACCTTACCCCTACCCCATTCCCGATCCAATCAACTGCCAGACTCTCCCCTAAAATGATCATTTTTTACCTGAAAAGTTTTGTGGGTATGCTTCCTGCGTTTTTGGCTCAAACATATGGAAACACTGTTATATACCATGGTTCTACTTCTTTTACATAAATGGTAGCATATCATACTTGTTTTGTACCTTGTCTTTAAATTTTTCTTAAAACTCTTTCCCTATCAGTACACGGAGACCGTCCTCATTTTGAGGCTGTAAAAGTATTCCACCATATGGATGGACCATAATCTATCCAATCCTCTACTGCAGGACGTTGCTGCAACTCCACAAATTAAAAAATACCTCTGTTTTACTAAGTATACTTATGTTTCTATGACTTGTGTTGTCTACTACCTTGGATGTCACCTTTTAATGTTATTACATTCTATATCCCCTCTTCTTTCCCTTTTCCTCTTCCAATGTCTGTTAGTTGTCAGTGCTTTCCCCCGCTCCTTTTCAGTCCAACCCCCATTTTCATTTTAGTTCAGCTCTGGAATTAAATATTCAGGTCCTTTTACCATGGCTTCCCCAGTTATCTTTGTCTTTGGGTTTCAACAATTTGGCTTTTTGTTGCATTTTCTTATTTTTATCAGATTATAGTTGCTTTACAATGTTTAGTTTCTGCTGTACAGCAAAGTGAATCAGTTATATATACACATATATCCCCTCTTTTTCAGATTTCCTTCCCATTTAGGTCACCACAGAATATTGAGTAGAGTTCCCTGACCTATACAATAGGTTTTCATTAGTTACCTATTTTATACACAGTGTGTTAGTCACTCAGTTGTGTCCAACTCTTGGCGGCCTCATGGACTGTAGCCCACCAGGCTCCTCTGTCCATGGAATTCTCCAGGCACGAATACTGGAATGGGGTGCCATTCCCTTCTCCAAGGGTTCTTCCCAACCCAGCAAATAAACCCGGGTCTCCCATACTGCAGGCAGATTCTTTAGTGAGCCACCAGGGAAGCCCTTTATACATAGCATCAATAGTGTGTGTGTGTGTATATATATCAATCCCAAACTCCCAATTCATCCCCCCACTTCCACTCTTCCATCCATAACTTTTTTCTCTACATTTGTCTCTATTTCTGCCTTGCAAATAAACTCATCTGTACCATTTTTGTAAATTCCACATCTACGTGATATTATACGGCGTTTGTTTTTCTCTTTCTGACTTAATTGCATTCCGTACGGCAGTCTCTAGGTCTCTCCATGCATCTGCAGACGGCACCGGTGCACCACATGTTCACCCTGCTTTGAGTTCACTGAGCTTCTTGGATGTGTATATCCACATCTCCATCAGCTGCAGGAAGTTGCCCACCATTCAAACAGCTTTTTCTGCCCTCTCTCTTCTTTCTCCTGCTGGGCCTGCTATGAGTCACATGTGGTATACATGGGGATTCCTCAATGGGTTTCTTGTGGAAGGAATTTTTCTTCATTCCTTTTCCTTTCTGCTTCTCAGTCTGGATTATTTCAATGTTCTTATCTTCAAGTTTGCTGATCTATTCTTCTGCTCACTCAAATCTGCTGCTGAATCCCTCTAGTGAATTTCTCATTTCAGTTATCATACTTATCAGCTCCAGAACTTGTTGGGTTCTTTTTTATAATTCCTATTTATTGAGATTCAGATTTTGTTCACACAGCACCTTCCTGATTTCCTCTCATTCTCTCCCTTGGTTTGCTTTAGCTCATTGAGCATTAAAGACAGTTGAGTTAACCTCTTTGATTAGCAGTTCCCATGTGTGGGCATCCTTGGGGTGGCTGTTGTGATGTTCTTTTGTCATATGTATGGGTCATAGTTTCCAATTTCTTTTTATGTTCTATAGTTTTTCACTGAGAACTGGACATTGTGCAAATTATACTTGGGGAACTGGAAATCTAATCTCTCACTCTTCCAGGACTGTTTATTTTTACTTGTTGTGGGCTGAAGCCAACTGTTTTGTGATTTTTCCAAACTGGCCTTTGCATATCTATTTGACTTTGTTTACTCCTTGTAGTGTGTGGTCACTGAAGCTCCTATTACAGTATTGCTGAAGTCAGTTGGTGACCCAACACAGATTTCCCAAATGTCTGGCTCCAAAGGCCAGGGGGTGAGGGCAGTACCGATTCCTTAACTCTTCTGGTAGATGCTGCTGGCCGAAGCCTCTGCAGCTGAAAAGGGATGAAACCCAGGCAAACATCAGTGCCCATGCCTCGGAATCTGCCAGACTGACTTAAAGACGCAACTCCAAATTTCTGGAGGACTAGATCCCCACTGCCCACCCTGGCCTCACCAAGCCATGACTGGACAGCGTTCCCACAGGCTGAGGGCCGAGGGGTGAGTGACGATCACGGGTCTGTGCCCAACACAACGCCCAATCGCCGAAGAGCAGCAGCCCCTCCCTCAGCAAGCAGTCCTCGTCAGTGTCCAGCCAGCGCCCGGAGTCCTGAAATAGTGAATTCTGCCCATCCCCCCTTTAAAGAGGTTGTTTAGATGGAGAGATCAACCCCTGGAGCTTCCTACCCTGTTATTTTGAGGCACACCGTCACTTTCTTTTAAAAGGTATGTTTTTCCTGGTCCTTTCTGGGAGCAGCTGCCCTATGCCTTCTCCTCTCCTCAACATGGGTTTGAGAATGGGGACAAGCTGCACGGGAAGGCTTAGCGGCCCAGGAACAACAGCTATCAATAGTCTGGCCCGCAAAGTAGTTTTCAATCAACTCTTTCCTATATACATGTATACATAAAGTTTCTCTTTCATCCCACACAGTTCACAGTTTTTTTAACTTACAAATTCATGAATATCTCTTCAAGTCAGTAAATGGAATTTACGTGTCCCATCATTTTTACTAGCCAAATATAAAGTATGGAAATCATCATCATTTACTAAATCTTTTTGCTGTTCCTAACTTTCACATTTCTTACCAACAATTCTGCAATAACCATTCCTGTGACGAAATCTTGGCACCCATCCTGAGTCCCTTAGAACAAACCTTCAGAAGCAGAACAAGCACACAGCAGCACAGTTCAATGGAGAACAGGTTTTCTAAAAGAAAATGATACAGAAATTTCCAGAACTGTCCTAGGATAGCTTCCAAAGGATGATGGAAGAAAAGGGAATCAGTAACTGTAAATCAAGGATGAAGCACGATGAGATCATTTTAAGGTGGAAAATTTTAGTTTCTTCAGGTTTGCTTCGTCCACCCTATCCTTCCTCCACACACAGATACACACTGATGCCCTGTAAGAAGTAAGGATAAAGTTTCTATATTGAAACAAGCAAGTAGAGGCCACTATGGCGAAGATACCATAGTTGAATGAATTGGTATGAGCAACATCATTTAGGAATGGAAAAAAGAGGACACATGGGGAACTGCAGACAAGAAAGAGTGATCAGGGATTTCCCTGGTGGTCCAGTGACTAAGACTGCACGCTCCCAAAGCAGGGGTCACGGGGTCAATCCCTGGCCAGGGAGCTAAGATCCTGCTTGCCACATGTGCAGTGTGGGCAAAAACAAATGCAGAAAA
>NW_011494839.1:2743983-2745142 GCF_000754665.1 Bison bison bison | reverse complement strand
AAATGCAGAAAAAAAAAATATATATATATATATATACACTATTATATATGTTATATATTTTTTTTAAAAGAAGAGTGATCATGAGAACTTAACCAGTACTTCCATTCAGACAATTACTAAAAAAGCTAACCCCAGACCACATTACATAAAATCTGACCCTATTGCCAATATTCTCATGAACTCATTTTGTGACATGAGACATGCCATTATTTATTTCACAGCATAACAGACAACAAATTAAAGGTGTCTTTATTAAAGCCCAGCTTCCACCAGGCTAGGACTATTTAAGTCCTAGGCTTGTTCTAGTTTACATGGTTACCTACATTCCAGTCCAGCTTAGAAAGCCGACAGGGCTCAGTGACTTAATCAAGTTACTATTAAGAACTGTTGGCACTGCTGGTTCTCTTTTAAAATATCACATTACCTCACTGTGTGACCACAAACAAACTAATCAACCTTCACCCAAACTAAATGAGCCTTGTTACTTAATGATCATGGGAGTTACTTCCAGTCACCCACCCTTGGCTTCTCGGAGCCAGCAATGAAATGTGGGATAGCAGTAAATTTAGAAGCCGTGTTTTTCTCTTGCTTTTTTCCTTCAGACTGGAAAGCGGACTGAAAAAAGAAATCTAGGCAATAGGTTAGGGCAACAGACGGGCTGGAAATCGACATACCTTGAGCAGTATCATGCCCAGGGCTCCCACAGACCCTCTTCTCTATCACGGCAGAGACATCACTGGCATTTAGTCATAAGACAAAAGAGATTTTTCACAGAAAAAGCTTTTGGATTTTGAGACTTGATCACTACCTGCTTTAATCGTCCACGAGAGGGCGCCCTGCAGTCACTATTATCTGCTACCTTTACACCATGACAATCATTTACATGCATGTTAGCATGAGTTCCCCTTGGAGATTGTTTAAAAAAAATTTCTTTTTTTTTTTTAAATCAGTGCTGCAAGGTTTTAACTCTAGACTAAAGCAAGGTCATACTGAATGATAACTGAGTAAAAAAATTAAGACATTCTATGTTCTGAAGGAGATCAGCCCTGGGATTTCTTTGGAAGGAATGATGCTAAAGCTGAAACTCCAGTACTTTGGCCACCTCATGTGAAGAGTTGACTCATTGGAAAAGACTCTGATGCTGGGAGGGATTGGGGGC
>NW_011494839.1:2725845-2743883 GCF_000754665.1 Bison bison bison | reverse complement strand
GCTGGATGGCATCACTGACTTGATGGACGTGAGTCTGAGTGAACTCCGGGAGTTGGTGATGGACAAGGAGGCCTGGTGTGATGCAATTCATGGGGTCTCAAAGAGTTGGACATGACTGAGTGACTGAACTGAACTGATGTTCTAATCTCTCTTTAATTTTCCTTAAAAAAGAATAGGAGCCATATCAGGAAGCCTACTGTTAAATACTGAATAAATACATTTAGTTACATCTAAATTCAAGTTTTCCTGCAAGAATTTTTACATTCAGCATGCATGGATAAAGGGAGGAAAACGCAGCGAGGTGCTGAAAGCGATGGTCTTTAAGGAGTAGCCTGTACTGATACAAAGCGGCAATGCAGCAAGGCAAATAAACACACGAGCTCTGGAGTCATACACCTGGGTTTGAATCCCAGGTCTGCCACTTCTACTAGTAACATCAGGAATGTTATTTAAGTTACCGAACTGAACCTCAGTTTAATTACAAATGATGGAACAGTCATCTTTGCAGGTCGAACAAATACTGGTTAAAAGACATAGGAGAAACTATATTTGTAATTTCAAATTTCAAATGTAATTTCAAATTTCCTATTTCCTTGTAAATAGGAAAGTAACGACCAGGCAGTACAGTATGAAAGAGAGTAAGAAAAACAATATAACAACAACAAAGTCCTTGTTTAGTCATTAAGTCGTGTCTGACTCTTTGGAACTCCATGGACTGCAGCAAAGCCAGGCTTCCTTGTCATAGCTGAGGGAAACGCCATGCAACAACTTCCGTTCTTAAAGGGAAGAAGCGGTAAGAAGGGTATGAGTTTGCGTGGGAGTTACTGTATACTAAAGACTTAGATAATCCAAGACAATAAAATCAGTATGACATAAACTTTTAAGCTCAAAATAAACACAGAAACAGATGTTCTTTCTGTTCATATCACTAAGTATCAAAAAAGTACCCAAGTCTAACAGGGCCCTGTTAAGAAGATAAAAAACAACCCAAATGCACATGAGGCTCTAAGGCAAAATTTAAGGAGAGTTTTGTCTGTTGTCACTGTAGATCATCACAATAAAGACCACATGAGACATCTGGTTCAACGTAAGGGCACTGGCCCGCCTGAATTCCGTTTACGGCTAATACAGATCATACTTAGAGAAATACAAATGGGACCGTATAAAGTCTAACTGGTAGAAGATATCCAGTTTAGTCAACTTGATGCAACAAGAATATATTCAATCTTTATAATGAACCATAAAGAAGACTGAGCACTGAAGAATTGATGCTTTCAAACTGTGGTGCTGGAGAATACTCTTGAGAGTCCCTTGGACTGCAAGGACATCAAACCAGTCAATCCTAAAGGAAATCAACCCTCAATGTTCATTGGAAGGACTGATGCTGAAGCTGGAGCTCTAATACTTTGGCCACCTGATGCAAACAGCTGATTCACTGGAAAAGACCCTGATGCTGGGAAAGACTGAAGGCAGAAGGAGAAGGGGGTGACAGAGGATGAGACGGTTGGATGGCATCACTGACTCAGTGGACATGAGTCTGAGCAAACTCCGTGAGAAAATGAAGGGAAGTCTGGTATGTTGCGGTCAGTGAGGTCGCAGAGTTGGACACGACTGAGCCAATGAACAACCAAAAAAGAGCCATAGGCTGCAAAAAACCAGAAACATAAAGATGAGTAAGGCTAAAAGCCTTTGATGTAAATACCTCGAAAGGTTCCCTTGGTATGGGGTGGAATAAAGTGCTAAAGTGAACATAAAGGCTCAAGATAATGGGCAAAACACATTTACATAGAATGGAACATTATTATGCGTCAGGAGTTAAAAGAAAACGGAAAACTGCATTTCTGTGGACATGAAAGAAACATACTGCTTATATTACATCTTGTCCAATGCTGGCAGAGAGACCAGGGCTTCCACTCTGGATGACGTCAATGAGCTTTGGTGAATTCCATGAAAAGAGGGAACTGTCAAGCTGACAGCTTCGGTTACTATTTAATAATCACATCAGAATCTTTCAAAGGAAGATCTTAGATTTTCTAAGTGTACATGTGGAACAGAATTATAATAATTATTTTATGTTTAAAGAGATTAGAATTTGTTATTATAGAAGCTAAAGAGAATGTATAACTATAAGAATATTGAATGTAGGGACATTAAATTTAGAACAAACATGAATTTTGAAAAAACTCAATATGGAACCCATTAAGTCCAACAGTTAGACCTGGACATGGAACAACAGACTGGTTCCAAATAGGAAAAGGAGAACATCAAGGCTGTATATTGTCACCCTGCTTATTTAACTCATGAGAAACGCTGGGCTGGAAAAAGCACAAGCTGGAATCAAGATTGCCCGGAGAAATATCAATAACCTCAGATATGCAGATGACACCACCCTTATGGCAGAAAGTGAAGAGGAACTAAAAAGTCTCTTGATGAAAGTGAAAGAGGAGAGTGAAAAAGTTGGCTTAAAGCTCAACATTCAGAAAACTAAGATCATGGCATCGGTCCCATCACTTCATGGGAACTAGATGGGGAAACAGTGGAAACAGTGTCAGACTTTATTTTTGGGGGGCTCCAAAATCACCAAAGATGGTGACTGCAGCCACGAAATTAAAAGACACTTACTCCTTTATGACCAACCTAGACAGCATATTGAAAAGCAGAGACATTACTTTGCCAACAAAGGTCCGTCTAGTCAAGGCTACGGTTTTCCCAGTAGTCATGTATGGATGTGAGAGTTGGGACTGTCAAGAAAGCTGAGCGCCGAAGAATTGATGCTTTTGAACTGTGGTGTTGGAGAAGACTGGACTCCAAGGAGATCCAACCAGTCCATCCTAAAGGAGGTCAGTCCTAGGTGTTCATTAGAAGGACTGATGCTAAAGCTGAAACTCCAATACTTTGGCCACCTCATGCAAAGAGTTGACTCATTGGAAAAGACCCTGATGCTAGGAGGGATTGGGGGCAGGAGGAGAATGGGACAACAGAGGATGAGATGGCTGAACAGCATCACCAACTCGATGGACATGAGTTTGAGTAGGCTCCGGGAGCTGGTGATAGACAGGAAGGCCTGGCATGCTGTGATTCATGGGGTTGCAAAGAGTTGGACACGACTGAGTGACTGAACTGAAGTCCAACTAATATAAGAGTCCAAAGTATTATATTTCAAGAGACCAGGTGTATCAATTGGACACAGAAAAATATTTGTAGGAATATTTGGGGCTCTTAATCCAGCCTACAGAAAGCTGGTCACTAAAGCCAACTTACTGAAAAGAAGGAAACTGACAGGAGGGAGGCTCCTTGAAAGCCTGGTGAGGCGCTGTGATGCTCAGGAGCAAAGAAGTTGCATTAGGGAGACCCAACTCAGGGGCCCTTCTCAGTTCACACCACTCAGCTACCAGCCTAACATCTTTGCCACTCTCTTGCTCTCTCTAATCAATCACTTTCTCTCTCCTCAGCCTTCTTTTCTCCCCCCCATTACTTCTTCCTCCCAATTTTTCTTATTGTACATATTGCTCATTATTATCAGGTGCTTCAAAACCATCAGTCTTCACAACATAAGGTAAGGAGACTACACAGTTTACAAATTAGTTGCATGAGGGACATCAAGAATCAGTTTATAAATGCCAGACGACCAGAAGTCTGGACCTAAGTGGAAGTAATTCCTAGACAGAGCAGGTCTGAAGGTTGGGGATCCTGTAAGAATGGGATGAATGCTGAAGTTTTTCAGTAGCTGTCAAAGAAGTGTCAATGCTAACCCCAAGTTGAAATGTTTGCCAGAAACTAATCAACTGCCTATTGAGAAAGTGCACCAAGCCTTTTAAAAAAAGGTGTATGTTATAAAATGATCACACGATTACAAGAGTCAACTGCTTTATCTGCTAATAATCCTACAGATTTCAACATCATTACAGGATTCCATGTATAGCTTTGGGGGACAGACAAGGGACCAAGAGGTTAAGTAAGAAGCACCAATGTTAGCTCTTTGCTATCTAAACAAGTAATTAGTGGTTAGCATACTGTGAATACTCATGGGTTGTTATGACACTTTTAAATAGCATCACCAGAAACTGCTCTCAATCAGTAAGCAATCTTACATCTCTTTTTGGGCTGAATAAAAATTTCTGACTAATGTGAGCATCTGAAAATTTCAGCAGTATCTTTAATAAGTTAAGATCTTCCAAATTTCTTGATAAACACAACCCATCATATAATTCCCACTGATATGTAAGTTCTGTCGAAACTGCAAAAATGGAGGGCTTTCCTTGTAGCTCAGCTGGTAAAGAATCTGCCTGTAATGCAGGAGACCTGGGCTTGATTCCTGGGTCAGGAAGATTCCCTAGAGAAGGAGATGGTAACCCACTCCAGTATTCTTGCCATGGACAGAGGAGCCTGGTGGCTACAGTCCATAGGGTCTCAAGAGTCAGACACGATTTGGTGGCTACATCACCAACATCCAGAGAAGAAAATATTAGTACACAACAGTACCCCAAGGAACATTTCTGAGCATCCTAAAATAATGTCAACAATGACTTCCTTACATGAAAAATTCCTTTCTCAAACTATGCAAATACGTATGATACACATTATCTTTTGCACTGTAAGGTAAGCAATAAGAACACAAACAGAGGTAAAAGAAAGCTTCATAAAATTTCTTTACTGAGCGATGATTCCTGGGAAAATTTTTTGTTTTCTTGTCCCACAGAACCAAGATAATAACCCCTGATAAGTTCACCAAGAAGCTAGCATGAACCGTCTACTTAAAGCATTAGAGACCAAGACACAAACAACCAAACAAAACCCCCTGAACAACAACAAAGCCTAGTTAAGAGTGAAAGCTTCTGTAGGATACATCCATTAGTTGAGGGAAGATTTAACTTTTAAAGCAGAATCTGCAACAAACAGATCTTCAACAGATCAGAATCTGCAACAGACCAACCCTAACTGCAGGTTTACAACACACCAGGTGTTTGGGAAAATACTTCTAGCAAAGAGGATGCATGGTCATAAAAATCCCTCCACCCTCTGTAATCACGATTAGAGGGTAGTTTCAAAATGTCCTCCCAAAGTCTGAACTCTCTCCCTTCTTTACAAACAACCACAGATCTGATCTAATGTTGGTTAATAAATTTGTACTGAGTATAAACCCCTGATTCTTAATAAATGCATAATTTAATTACCATACTTTTAAAGCTTTTTGTTTGGAGATCACAAAAAGTTACAAAGCCAAATAGTACAAGGAATACTTTGTATCACATACCTCTTTATTCAGATTTGCCGTTGTTAACGTTTTATTTCACCTGCTTTACCATTTTGTAGTACGTGTGTACGTGTGTGTGTGTGTGTTGTGTGGTATGTGACCTGATTCTATTTTGAATATCTGAGTGTAGGTTTTAAACATTTTGGTGTTTACCCTCAAATACTTCAGTGAGTAACACCACAACCTAATTAATACATGATCCTATTATAAATAAGACCAACATGAATGTCTTCCCACCTCCATTCACATGTGTATAATATTATTCCCTTTGCACACATTTCTAGTGTTGAAATCAAAGAGGAAAAAACATGTTTAAATTTCCTGATGCATAGTTTGTAATAATGTGAGCTTCTATCACTAGCACCTCAGTGGCTCATTTGCTTAACTTGCTACATCTGATAGGAATTTGTCTTAAGAGTGAGGCTGAAGACTGCTTCTGTATTTGATGTATTTCCATGTTCAGCTAATTTTCTTCTTCTGCCTCCTTATACCCTTTTAGCGGAGAAGGCAATGGCACCCCACTCCAGTACTCTTGCCTGGAAAATCCCAGATGGAGGAGCCTGTTAGGCTGCAATCCATGGGGTCGCTAAGAGTCGGACATGACTGAGAGACTTCACTTTCACTTTTCACTTTCATGCATTGGAGAAGGAAATGGCAGCCCACTCCAGTGTTCTTGCCTGGAGAATCCCAGGGACGGGGGAGCCTGGTGGGCTGCCGTCTATGGGGTCGCACAGAGTCGGACACGACTGAAGTGACTTAGCATAGCATAGCATACCCTTTTAGAAAGATTCAAAGTCAGAACTCACTGCATGATAATGCTCATGGCAAATCCTCTTGTGAAAATCCATTTACAGGCCTCACGAAAGCAAAAATAATGATTTATGACAAAGGATAATCCAAACCACAGAAACTTAAGGCAGATTATGTGATATCTATGTAATAAAATTATTATTGAGGTTCCACTTGTTAACTTGGAGCCTGTAATTGTTCCCTGAAAGGCTAAATAGCTAGAGGAGAATGCACCTTGATATGGTAAACCCAAACACTGTTTCTTATGTACTAAGAAATCTTTTTAAGATCACACTTCACAAAATACGCCAGATTAAAATTTTTTCTTTTCAGAATTCTGAGTGGTGTAATAAATAGAGCCTACTATACCAGCAGGAAAGAATGACTCACTTTTCTCCATCTTAAAAACCCCTCCAAATTAAATGATCATCTTGGCTTAGAGAGACACTCCTGTTTTGCAATAACTACAGGATCAGTTTCACAGTGACAATTTTCAACTGTGGCCCAGAGTCTAGGACATTTGTCACGATGGGGTCGGGAAGAGAATCCGCAATCCTCGGAAGCTGTGTGGACTCCTCTGAGATGCCAAACCACAGAGGTGCCACATCAGGAGGTCAGCGTGCATGCCCAGGTCCCCAAACCCGAGGAGCCTCCTCAAGTCTGGGACTGCCTCACATTGCCTCTGACCACTTCTTGTCACTAGGTTTCATGTTTCACCCAATCTGGGCATCTTTATCTTTGAGAAGGAGTATTTATTTCATCCATTTACCTTTATTGCCATCACTGATATCTTTGGTCATATTTTTGTCTTTAGATTTTATATTCTTTGCTCCTGGTTTCATAGTGACTTAGAAGATAAACATCCTATTTTAATTCCATGAAAGATTATTTCCAACAATGTGACCATTTCTAACTTTCCTCTCCCACCAAAAAGCCCCATTATGTCTATTTAAGATTTCCAACATCTTTTAATAATTATAATATTCAAATCCTCCATTTCCCTAAATTTAGTTAAAGACAAGGGGTAGCCTAGGGACTCACAATGCAACTGCATTTTTCTTTAGGTCAATATGTGGACTTCACCATTTTACTGATATTCTTACTCAGAGCCAATTTTTGAAATATTACAATATTTACAAAGAATTTTATCTAAACGTTTCAATGGGTATATGTTCACATGAACCAAAATTCAAAAGGGTGTACAACAAAAATTTTCTTTCTCATATCCTCAAGCCACCCTCCTGGAGGCAACCAATGTTACCAAGTTCTAATGTATTGTTACAAAGAACAAGTACTCTTCCTTTCCCAAAAAAAACAGCTAAGCTTGGAGTATTCTTTTATGCTATTCATATTCTTTTTACTAATATTTGTTTCCAAAGATTTTTTATAGATATTTACACAGAGTATTATATGTGCCTCTTGAATACTGTATTTGCTCTACACAGAAATAAGTCTGAATGATTCCTTTTTTTAATCTGAAAGAATTTAAAGAGCTGTGAAACTAATTGTTGTTTAGTCCCTAAGTTGTGTCCAACTCTTTTTGACCACATGGACTGTAGCCCACCAGGCTCCTCTGTCCATGGAATTCTCCAGGCAAGAATACTGGAGTGGGTTGTCAGTTCCTTCTCCAGGGGATCTTCCTGACCCAGGGATCTAATCTGTGTCTCCTGCACTGGCAGGAGGATTCTTTACCGTCTGAGCCACCAGGGAAGCCAATAATCAGTCTTGATCCTGAATAATTTGCTGTAAAACCTCAGGACGTCATGTTTTTATGAGCATAACAATGTTTAATGGTGGCTTTTTTAGGTGAATGCTTGAAAGTATTCAACATTAAATTCAATTTACATGTTTGCAAACACATTATTAGCAATCCTTAAATATTTCAACTCAACTAATTCAAAGCACAGAAGGCTTGTTCTCAAGTAACTCTTCTGAGGTGACGTGAAGACTGAAAGAAGCCTGTAACTCGAGTCCAGGTCTCCAACCAACAATCACCATATCACCATTGGTGAACTCATATGAGGGAACTTCAAGGTTGAGAGGTGCAGGCCCCTTCCTGATCCCGCCAGACGCATCATAGTGTGATCCATGGCAAGGGCAGTAATAATCACCAAAATCTCCTGTATTTGCAACAGGTACACAACCAAGATGCGTGCAAACACCTATCAAGATAACCCACTCAGGTTTCTTTACTCGTTCTAAGTCATGCTGTGGGTCCCTCAACTGGGACACTTCAACAGCAGCTTCCTGGTCAATTTCCTTCTTGGTTCGATGGCGCACGAACAGGGCTTTGCCTCTCCATTTGAAAGCCATGTTCTTCCCCTCTGGAATATCGGATAACTTGATTTCAATTTTCGACATGGCCAACACATCGGCAGAAGCACGCATGCTGGAAACAAACTGAGAGACGACATTCTTGGCAGCATATGCAACACCCACAGTAGCTGTTGCAGTCACCAAATAGGAAAAACCTTTCCGAGCCTCACTGCTCTCTTTCGAAGACTTTGTACTATCTAACACTTCAGGGCGACGATAGTCAGAGAAGTCAGGCACTTTGATGTCTGTATGGGAATAACGAACAGAAGCAGGGACATTGAGGCCCACGGAAGCGACCAAAGGCCGGCCCGCGGCCTGGCCTCTGAGCGACTCCCGGCACAGGACGGAGCGCTTCAAGTCCAGCACAGGCGACTCCGAGGTGGCGGGCACCACGGCCTGTACATCCGCCACCCCATGGGATGTGGCCAATAGGACGGGCGCAAATGGGCCCGAGCGGGCAGCGACCGATAGGAACTAGAAGAGAAATTCAAAATACTTACTCTATAGTTTCATTAAAAAGTAACATTATAGGATTTCTGGTTTCTAGAACTGCATAGAAGGAGCTGAGAACTTGCCATTCTGTCCTAACAACACACAAGAAGCTGAACAGACTGAAAAGTTAACAACTCCTCCAGGATCCGCTGAAGAGGTGGGGACACCAGGCGACTCACTGCCCCAAGGTTGGAGAGACAGGCGAACAGAGACTTACTGGTGCAGAGACTCACAAACAGAAACCTCCTTGAGAGCCAGTGCTGGGGCAGAGGAACCTGAACACAGTTGGTGAGCTTCTGGAGGGTTCCCTGAGAGAGAAAAAGCTTCAGGGAAATCTAGGCATGGGCTGAGTACAGGATGAAGCTTGTGAGATTTACCTCCAGGAGCCTGACCAGGTTAATCCCACAGTAAACTTCTGGCAAAACTCACAGAGGAAGAATTGGCCCATCTGAAAAGGCTTATATCTATTAATACTAAAGAATCTGAATCATTAATCAGGAACCTTCCAAAACAGAAAACACGAGGCCTAGATGGGTTTCACTGGTGAATTATTTAAGGAAAAATTTATACCAATTCTTTACAATCCCTTTCAGAGTCTAGAAGCAGAGGCAACACTTCCTAACTCACTCTAAAGAGACATCATATATAAAAAAGAAAACTACAGACCAGTATCTCTCATGCACATAAATGCAAAGATTCTCAAAACAATCACAGATCACCTTAATCTAATCATTGACTGAGATACTTTAAGGCTGGGATTTATTTCTAACACACAGCTCTTGGAATTTCTAACTTAAGCATAGAGAGTTTACAAGGACAATCCCCCAGCCCCGGTGAGCTATAAACATCTGTTTTTGTTTTTCTAGCTTTGGGTGTCCAACAAAAAGCTCTGCTCAGCTTCTCACTCACTTTCCCAGCATCAGCAGATGCCACTAAGGGGAAAAGTCAGCTGAAATGCCAGGCTCATCCCTGCCTCGATGGTACTCTCACACACTCAAATACATAGTCTTTTATATTTTGTCCAGTTTTCTTAATGTTTTTAATTGGAGTGTTACTACAAATGATCTATCCAATGTTACCAAAAGTGGAACTCCTCCAAAAACAAACTGTTTTGAAAATGCAGCTTTTAAAAAGAAAAGAATGTACCAAAGTAATTTCACATTTAAATTAGAAAGAAGAAAAACTATTATCAGCTTTCATATTTTTATAATTTCCAACTCTACTTGCCTCTAAACATTTATGAACATTATTTAGGAATAAAGTGTCATTTATCATGACCTAATGTTTTGAAAACATTTTGAACATGTTTTTTCTTGTATTCCTTTCTCCCCTCTTGGAAAATTACATCATTTTATGAAGACCTGAAGTTTACTGGAAGTCTGAGAGAAATAGTGTATCTGCCAACACTTACCGTGAAAAATACGAAAATCAATATATGGATGAGAACCTCGTCTTTCTGATTCAAATCCTGCTCGACTCCTTACACGTACATCTCCTAAACAGAACCAGGGATAAAACGAAAGTTGAGACGGCTGTTATTCAGGAAGAAGCTCCCACACGCAATAGAGGTCTCAGTGGTATCATACTTATAAGGAATGGCCTACTAACAATATAAATGGGGTAGGTAGTTAAGAGCTGATTTATTTGAAGGGGTTTACAAATTTTCAGCACTGAGTTGTAAGGCTAGATGAACAGTTTACTTTTTTTTTTTTAACCTCCCCTACAGTAATTATAATCTCTATTTTAGAGTCACCTTCTGAAAGATGACTCAAGTATATGATAATCCAAACTCATATCTTATTACTCCCATGGAGTTAAAAAAATCCTGAGCAGGAAACTTAAAAAAGCCACAGTGAGAAGCAAATATTTACCAAGTGTCTACTCTGCCTAGCACTATACTATAGGCTATATGGGATATAAAGAAATAGAAAATATATTACCTATTCTTGAGCAGCTTACATTTTTTGAAAGGTATAGAAAATTAAAACATTAAATATTTCGCCTGAGACGTTTAATTTGATCAACCTCTTTTCTCACTGAGAATGGATATAGTCAAGGTCTTCGGTTGTAAACTTTGTTGCTGATAAGCTCAGTATGTGACTCTTGTATCCATGTGACTCTTGGACCCACAGCAACATAACCACTGCAGTCTTGTGCCAGGTACTCTTTCTGCGCTTTGAAGACATCCTTTTATTTAATTCTCCAACCAACTCTGAGAGACAGGAATCTTTTTCTTTTTAATATTTATTTATTTGGCTGCAATAGGTCTCAGTTGCAGCCTGTGGGATCTATTAATAATTCCCTGACCAGGGATCAAACCCCCTACACTGGGGATACAGAGTCTTAGCCACTGGACCAGCAGGCAAGTCCCAAGAGACAGGAATCTTAACCCCCATTTTCAGATCCAGTAACTGAGATTTCTAGATGTTAAAGAGCACGCACAGGCCACAAAAGCTGGTATAAAGCAGAGTCAAGATTTAAACCTAAGTCTGTGGACTCCAAAGGTAGGAACTTTCCCATTACACTTCCACAGCCTCCAAGTTCATAACCTTTAAGTCTTCAGTGCCTACACCTGCTTACAGTTCCACTTGCCTGGAACGCCTTCCTGCTTATGCTTCATTTCAAGGGGCCTGTCAGCCACTGTGAGTCTACCCTATAATGATTAATCACTTCTCTCATGTGGCAATGCCTTCACTCTGGATCAAATGTTTACTGAGGGCTCGCTGCATATCAGGAAATACAGCAGTGAGCAAAATACACAGAGTCCCTGTCTTCATGAAGTGCGTCCTTTCATGCAGTGAGACCAATAATAAAGCACATCAATAATGTCACTCTATGGAAGACGGTAACAGTAAAATGAAGAAAGGAAAGCAAGGAAAAATCAAAAGGGAGGGAGGTGAGGGTGGCTGATTGGTAAGCTAGTCATGATGCGGTCAGAGACCTCAGTGAAAAGAGAGTATCCGAGCAGGGACCTAAAGGCAAGGAAGCAGTGAGCCTCGTGGCCACCTGGGCAGAGAGGGTTCCAGACGTAAGGAAGAGAAAGCATGAATACCCTGAGAGGGGAGCTTGCTTGGCATGTTCAGAATCCAGCAGAGAGGCCAGCATGGCTGGAGTGAGATGAGTGAAGGGAACGGACAGAAGGTGGGGTCAGAGAAGCAGTTGGGCTAGATCACGTTGGACCTTCATGGGCCATTATAATAGCTTTGTCTGTTACTCTAAGGTAGAAAACTACTGGAAGATTCAGAACAGAGGAGCGAGATGGATTTAACTTAGGTCTGAAAAGGTTTACTGGTTGTATAGACTAGAGAGTCAAGTAGAGACACACAGGTAGACGCACGGAGGCCAGTTAAGGAATGAGTGCATTCATCAAGGCAACAGCTATGCCCTGCGGAGAAGTGATTATGGGAAGATGCTAGTCAAGGATAATAAAGTTTCGATTATGCACAGTAAGTTCTGGAGATCTTACGTACAACAATGGGACGACAGCTAACAATAAAAAACTGAGTAACTGTGGTTTAGGCTGGGATAATAACAGCATTGGCGTGGCGAAACTCTGGATGTACTTTGAAGGCATCAGTCAAGAGGATTTGCTGATGAAGTAGACATAGACTAAGTGAGAAACAAGTCAAGAATGATGCCGATTAACCTAGAATCTGTCATACAGAGTGAACTATGTCAGAAAGAAAAAAACAAATATTGAATGTTAACGCATATATATGGAATCTAGAAAAATGGTACTGAATGACATAGTCACAGGGCAGCAATAGAGATGCAGACATAGAGAATGGACTTGTGGACACAGTGCGGGAGGAGAGAGTGAAACACACAGAGAGGAGCACTGACGTATCTACACTACCCTGCGGGAAGCAGACAGCTGGGGGAAAGCTGCCGCACAGCACAGGGAGCGCGGCTAGGCTCGGTGACGACCTGGAGGGCTGGGGGTGGGGCTGGGAGGAGGCTCGAGAGGGAGGGGTTATATGTACACTTATGGCTGAATCATGGATTGTACAGCAGAATCCAACACAACACCGTAAAGCAATTATTCTCCAATTAAAAATAAATTTAAAATGAAAAAGTGAATGATGCCAAGGTTCCTGATCTGACAATACAAGATTCAAGTTCCTTTTTCCGAGATGGTGAAAGAATATCAAATGCACGGACTTGGGGAACACAAATATTTAAACAGATATGTTAAATGTGAGGTGCCCATGGCACATCCAAGTGGAGATGTTCTACAGAGTGAAGAAGACAGGAGTCTAACCTATGTTTTAAAAAAAGCAGAATGCGGACATCTCTGCAGAGAGATGGAAATGGTAAAGAAGAAAAGGCTTCACATTCCTGGGGGAAATATATGCTAGAGTAGAATGAAACTAGGCAGATATGATACATGAGGTAAATTAAGGAGGGGAAAAAAGGGAAGATGACACAAACGGGGCATTGGAGAACACATGGGCTAATGAGGAGCAGGAGGAATTAGTGAAATGGGGGGGTGGGGGAAAGCCACCCCAGAAGCAGGTGAAGAATAAGGATGACTCAATGTTGTAGAAATTGAGCAAGGAATTCTAAGCATGAGGAGAACAGTCAAGCCAGAAAAGACAGTAAGAAAAGATGAGTAAAGGTGCCCATTGGACTCTCTTTAAAATAGATTATTTACTGAAAAAATTTTGGCCACTCCATGTAGCATGTGGCGTTTTAGCTCCTGGACCAGGGATTGAACTTACATCCCCCCTGCACTGGCAATTTTAAGATGCATCCTGATGATTCTTAACGGAATCTTAACCACTATACCGCCAGGGAAGTCCCTGGACTCTTAATAGTACATTTTTAATATTATGAACTAAAGTACAAGGTATCAAGGACTGCGTGGATGAAGGGAAAAAATCTGGCAAAGAGAGGGAGCGAGAAAGAAAACTATACACACACACACACATCAAATTCATTTACCCTCTGGACTTGAGTAATACATTAAAGATTTAAGAACAGAGACTAGGAGAAGACACATGGCCTTCTCACCAGCCAAGTGAGAACAAACACATCCAGTGACAGGACTCGAGATCAGGTATTTTTCGTGGTCTCGTCTTTTTTCATGTTACCGTGGACATCTGTTTAATACTCAGCAACTCTGCAAATCTAAGACTTTTCATGAAGAATCATCAGGATGCATCTTAAAAATTGTGTACTGGTAACAGAGTCTCAGTTATAAAGCTAGAGATTTCTTAATTACCCATAACTCTTAAGATGCCCCTCTTTTTCATATCACATTAATTTTGGTTTCTAGATTCAACTTCAAAGTTACAGACATTTATGCTGCAACAGTGATGAAAAGCTTCCTAATGAAAAATATCTCAGTCCTGAATAACAACAGATAACAAAATTAACTTATACTAGTGCAAACTTGATTTTTTGATTTGTGGTGCTAGAGAAGACTCTTGAGAGTCCTTTGGACAGAAAGGACATCAAACCAGTCAATCCTAAAGGTAATCAATCCTGAATTAATATTTACTGGAAGGACTGATGCTGAAACCTGAGGCTCCAATACTCTGGCCACCTTATGCAAAGAGCCGACTCACTGGAAAAGACCCTGATGCTGGGAAAGACTGAAGGCAGGAGAAGCGGGTGGGCGACAGAGGATGAGAGGGTTGGATAGCGTCACTGACTCAATGCACATGAATTTGAGAAACTCCAGGAGATGGTGAAGGACAGGGAAGCCTGCCATGCTGCAGTTCATAGGGTCGCAGAGTTGGACACAACTTAGCCACTGGATAACAAAATGCAAAATAAAGAATTCTTACCTAGCATACGAATGTACAGTGCAGTCTGATCCGAGCTGTCATAGGAGATAGCTCCACGCCTCTAGAAGAAAAAACACACATATTTTAATGCAGACAATTTAGTATGTGATATCGAGTTCAACATATATGTATTTGTTATTTTCTGTGATGCACTGTGCAAGAGAAGTTGGGATACACAAAATGAAATTAAATATGGCATTTGCCAGTCCTGCTGACACCTTTGTCTCAGACTTTCAGCGTCCAGAACGTCTCAATAAATTCTGACCTTGCCTCCCCACTCTTGAGTTTCTGTTGTTTAAGCCACCCCTCAGTGGCATATGTTAGAGTAGTCCAAGCAGACTAACAAATGTAGGTAAACCAGGGTAGGTAGTTTCAATCCTCTGTGTTCAGGCCAAAAGTGGAGGAAGAGTTTCATTTTTCAAGGTATATATTTTCTTTTTGGTATGTTCCCAATTTTGGCCCACTGTTTACAGTGTCTATTGCATATCTATTCATTGGATTTCATTCTCATGTTAGTAAGACATGAAAGCCACTCAGTCGTGTCTGACTTTTTGCAATCCCATGGACTATACAGTCCGTGGAATTTTCCAGGCCAGGATACTGGAGTGGGTAGCTTTTCCCTTCTCCAGGGGATCTTCCCAACCCAGGGATGGAAACCAGGTCTCCTGCATTGCAGGTGGATTCTTTTCCAGCTGAGCCAAAAGCGAAGCCCAAGAATACTGGAGTGGGTAGCCTATCCCTTCTCTAGCAGATCTTCCCAATCCAGGAATCAAACTGGGGTCTGCCGCATTGCAGGTGGATTCTTTACCAACTGAGCTATCAGGGAAGCCCATTAGTAAGATATACTCACAAGTAATATGTTTCAAAAATCTCTCAATGAAGTATTCGCTTATCTTAATGCTTATTTTGTGTAAGTGTATATCTGACTTGCATTTGTTGGGTACCGAATACGTGTTCCTGGAATGCGAAGTCAAGTGAGCCTTAGGAAGCATCACTAAGAACAAAGCTTGGAGGTGATGGAATTCCAGTTGAGCTATTTCAAATCCTAAAAGATGATGCCGTGAAAGTGCTGCACTCAATATGCCAGCACATTTGGAAAACTCAGCAGTGGCCACAGGACTGGAAAAGGTCAATTTTCATTCCAATCTCAAAGAAAGGCAATGCCAAAGAATGCTCAAACTACCACACAATTGCACTCATCTCACACACTAGTAGAGTAATGCTCAAAATTCTCCAAGCCAGGCTTCAACAGTACGTGAACCATGAACTTCCAGATGTTCCAGCTGGTTTTCGAAAAGGCAGAGGAACCAGAGATCAAATTGCCAACATCCACTGGATCATCGAAAAAGCAAGAGAGTTCCAGAAAAACATCTACTTCTGTTTTACTGACTATGCCAATGCCTTTGACTGTGTGGACCACAACAAACTCTGGAAAATTCTGAAAGAGATGGGAATACCAGAACACCTGACCTGCCTCTTGAGAAATTTGTACACAGGTCAGAAAGCAACAGTTAGAACTGGACATGGAACAACAGACTGGTCCCAAATAGGGAAAGGAGTATATCAAGGCTGTATACTGTCACCCTGCTTATTTAACTTATATGCAGAGTACATCATGAGAAACGCTGGGCTGGGTGAAGCACAAGCTGGAATCAAGACTGCCGGGAGAAAGATCAATAACCTCAGATATGCAGATGACACCACCCTTATGGCAGAAAGAGAAGAACTAAAGAGCCTCTTGATGAAACTGAAAGAGGAGAGTGAAAAAGCTGGCTTAAAACTCAACATTCAGAAAACTAAGATAATGACATCTGGTCCCATCACTTCTCGGCAAATAGATGGGGAGATAGTGGAAACAGTGGCTGACTTTATTTTGGGGGGGCTCCAAAATCACTGCAGATGGTGACTGCAGCCATGAAATTAAAAGACGCTTGCTCCTTGGAAGGAAGGTTATGTCCAACCTAGATAGCATATTGAAAAGCAGAGACATTACTTTGCCAACAAAGGTCCGTCTAGTCAAAGCTATGGTTTTTCCAGTAGTCATGTATGGGTTTGAGAGTTGGACTATAAGGAAAGGTGAGCACTAAAGAATTGATGCTTTTGAACTGTGGTGTTGGAGAAGACTCTTGAGGGTCCCTTGGACTGCAAGGAGATCCAACCAGTCCATCCTAAAGGAAATCAGTCCTGAATATTCACTGGAAGGATTGATGCTGAAGCTTAAACTCCAATACTCTGGCCACCAGATGCAAAGAACTGACTAATTTCAAAAGACCCTGATGCTGGGAAAGATTGAAGGCGGGAGGAGAAGGGAACAACAGAGGATGAGATGGCTGGATGGCATCACTGACTCAATGGACGTGAGTTTGGGTGGACTCCAGGAGTTGGCAGTGGATAGGGAGGCCTGGTGAGCTGCAGTCCATGGGGTGGCAAAGAGTCAGTCATGACTGAGTGACTGAACTGAACTGAAATACATGTTCAACTTTATTTTCCATTAAAAAAAATACGGCATTTGCTCTTGAAATCTATAGCTGTGACACAGACAAATACAATGTGATTAAGCATTACCATCAAAGTGGATAGGCAGATGGAAATTTAACGTCAAGAGATCATACAAGCCCACCTGAGGACAGAGCTTCTGCAGAGGTAGCCAGAACTGACGGAGAGACATGGTTCAATGACCTCACTATTCTCTTCAATTAAACAAGAATGAATAAGAAAATGAGAATCATCAGACATCATCCCTTTAGCTAGAGATCAATGAAACAATATGAAAAACCAAATGGCCCAGAAGCTAGCAAGACATAAGAGAATTTAAAAAGTTAATGAGTGTACTCAAAGAAATGTGAGAAGACGCTGCATCTATTACACCAAAAAAATGGAGTGCCATTGAAAGAGCAGATTTAAAAATACATTTTGAGCTTAAAAATAAACCGATATAAAAAGCAACATTATTCCTAACAGCCCCCGAGTGGAAACAATCCAAATATCCACCAACTGATGAACGTATAAACAAACTGTGGTACAGCCATACAATATATCATTCGGTGTTACTCAGCTACAGAAATGACTAAAGTTCTGATGCATGCTACATCACAGATGAACCTTGAAAACAATGTCGAGTGAAAGGAGCTCGTCATGAGGGACCGCAGAGCCTATGGCTGCATTTACGTGAAATATCCCAAATAGGCAAATCCACAGAATTAGAAATAGACTGGTGGCTGCCAAGAGTTGGGAGCGGTGATGGGAAATGGAAGTGAATGCTAATGGGTACAGAGCTTCAATCTGCAATGATGAGAACGTTCTCAAAGTAACCATGCTATGCTATACTAAGTCACTTCAGTCGTGTCCAACTCTGTGCGACCCCATAGACAGCAGCCCACCAGGCTCCCCCACCC
>NW_011494839.1:2725097-2725745 GCF_000754665.1 Bison bison bison | reverse complement strand
GGAACAGTGCATGATATCCTCGTGATCAGTGCCCGATACCTAAGTTATCCGTTCATGATTAGTCACGTGATCTGTGCATGACCAGGCAGGTGATCAGTGTATGATCAGCCACGTGGTCAGTGCCTGATGAGTCACGTGATCAGTGCATGAACAGTCACGTGATCAGTGCATGATGAGCCACGTGATCAGTGCATGATCAATTAAGTGATCAGTGCATGATCAGTCACGTGACCAGTACATGGTAGCTACGTGATCATTGCATGATCAGCCACGTGAGTAGTGCATGATACCCACGTGATCAGTGCATGATACCCACGTGATCAGTTCATGATTAATCACGTGATCTGTGCATGACAGGCACATGATCAGTGTATTATATCCACGTGATCATTGCATTATAGCCACGTGATCAGTTCATGATTAGTCACGTGATCTTTGCATGACCAGGCACGTGATCAGTGCATGATCATCCACGTGATCAGGGCCTGTTGAGCTGCGAGAATACTCTCTGCTCATCTGCTTGACAATTTCCAGCTGAGCTTCATGATTCCTGCCTGTCATCTGCTTGACAATTGCCAGCTGTGCTGCGTAATTCCTGCCTGCTCATCTACTTGATTATTGCCAGCTGAGCAGCATGATTCCTCCCAG
>NW_011494839.1:2712075-2724997 GCF_000754665.1 Bison bison bison | reverse complement strand
GTCCTTCTCCAATGCATGAAAGTGAAAAGTGAAAGTGAAGTCACTCAGTCGTGTCCAACTCCTAGCGACCCCATGGACTGCAGCCTACCAGGCTCCTCTGTCCATGGGATTTTCCAGGCAAGAGTACTGGAGTGGGGTGCCAACCATGGTAATGACTAAACAACTCTGTGAATACACTGAAAATCATGGAAATGGGAATTGTATACTTTAAATGGGTGAATTGGATGGTATGTGAATTATACATCAATAAAGTTATTATAAAAACAGCCAGTATTGCAAATATTTTAAATATAATTACAAAAAGGAAAAAAAAAAAAAAACCCTTTGTAAGCGCTGAAACACCCTCAGCAAGTTCTGCCAACTCCACTTCCACGCCGTCTCCCTTCCTCAAGCTCCTTGTTCTGTCTCAGACAACAGCATTTCTCACCTGGGCTCCTTGATGGGCAGCTGCCTGGCTTTCCTGCTACATCCCTCGACCTTCAGACCCTTCACACACAAGAAGCAAGAGTGAACTTGCTTCCAGCTACTGCTCAAAGTCCTCTAATGGCCCCCGAATACTTGGAATGGAGTCCACAGATCAAGCTCTCCATGACCTGCCAACCCCTCAGTTCTACCACAACTCTCTCTTTACCAGAGAGACCCAGCCACCCTGGCCTGCCTGCATCCCCCCAAGCACACCAAACACACAGCTGTGCTACGTGCTGTTCTGTACAGGACCACGGCAGCACCATTTCCTTCCTCTCTCTCAGGTTCCAGATGAAACATCATCTCTTCAGAGAGCCATCCCCATCCCCATCTACCAAACCTACGGTCACCTGAGAGAACCTCACTACTCCTGAAGGTAGAGGTCCTCCTAACCTTCACCCGCCGTGCAGCACTTGGAAGTGAATGAACCTATTCTCGTTTACTTGTTCCAAAACAAAAGCACCACAAGAGCTAGAACCTGTCTGACTTATTCACCGCTGTCTCCTTGGCCTCTAAAACTACTATTATTTAGTAGAGGCTAAATAAATACCTGGTAAATCAATGACTGAGTGCATTTATTGTAAATAAGTTAGTGAATAATTTTTTACAGATTAAGTTGATGAATAAATTTGATGAGCAAATTGATGAATAACAACTGAGATGAAGACAAATTAAACATCTAGAAGATAAAAGTAACCAAGCCTCCTACTAGAATCTAATCTCTGCGGGGGCAGGGACTTGTATCCCCGGATATAGAATAAACTCCAACATTTAGAATAGTGCCTAGCACACTGAAAGAAATCAATAATATTAGCTGAATAAACAAGCAAGCAAATTCTTAATAGAGAATCTAGAATCAAATCCAATAATACCCAGTAATTTTATTTATGCTAAAGGATTTAAAAATCTGTGGGGAAAATATTAATTATCTAATTTGCTATTTGGAAAAACATAAAGCTGTATTATTTCCTTTCTATCTACTCCAAAATAAATTACAGATGGAACAAAAATGTTAATGTAAAAAAAAAAGCATGAAAGTATTAGAGGAAAACATGACTGTATTTTAAAAAATTTGAAATAACAAGGACCTATAATGAATCACTTTGCTGTACATCTGAAATAAACACAACACTGTAAATAACTACACGTCAATAAAATTTTTTTTAGTTTAAATAAAGACATTAAAAAATCTTAAATAGGGAAGACCTAGTTGTTCTATAAAGTCCAGAAGTCATGAAAAATAAATCAATTTGGCCACAAAAAGTTAAATTATGCATGGCAAAATATATCATAAATAGGCAAAAGACAAACCCCAAATCACGAAAATTAAGTTGAAGAGTTATGACAAAGGGCTAATTTTTCCCTGCTAATCTAAAAATAAAAGGGGAAAAAAAAAAGGCCCACAAATCAGTTAGCAAATAATGAATAACAGCGTATAAACACAGGTAGGACATAAATATACTACTCAAGGAAGAGAAATAATAAACACAAGAAAAGATGCTTGACTTCAATAATGAAAGAAATACATGTTAAGGAAATGAGATGGTATTTTTACATATTAGATTAATGATATTCTGTCCTCACTAAACTGGCATGAAATTTACAGCTCTTTAACATATACCTAAAAATCTCAAGGAAAAATAACCATGCTTTTTACTATTATTATAAAGAAGTTTTATTGCATTTAAAACCCTCATGGATTTAGAAAGCAACGTATTTGTCACTCAGCAGTGTCCGACTTCTTGCGACCCCATAGACACACCGGGCTCCTCTGTCCACGGGATACTCCAGGCAAGAATAGTGGAGTGGGATTGTCATCCCTACTCCAGGAGATCTTCTCAACCCAGGTATCGAACCCAGCTCTCCTGCATTGCAGGCAGATTCTTTATCATCTGATCCAAGGAAACAGCTCCCCAAATCATTGTTTTTATCCCCTTAATGCATGCGTGCTCAGTTGCTTCAGCTGTGTCCAACTTTTCTCCACCCCATGGACTGTAGCCTGCCAGGTTCCTCTGTCCACAGAATTCTCCAGGCAATACTGGCATGGGTTGCCATGCCCTTCTCCGGGGGATGTTCCCAACCCAGGGATCAAACCAGCGTCTCTTATGACTCCTGCATTGGCAGGTGGGTTCTTTACCACTAGCGCCACTGGGAAGCCCTACTATTTAAGAGAAAAACATCAATTAAAGTCATGTATGATTTAATGAAGATGTAAACAAACAAGCAAAAACCTCCAACAGTTCATGAAATATAAAAGGAACACAAGTTATAAGCAAAAATAAAATTTTAATTTTCGACACTGGCTGCCTCCAAGGAGGCTGAAGGACACAAAGGTAGGAGGAGAAACTACCAATGAATATCTTTTGAATTTTGTAGCCTGTGGGCTTCTCAGGTGACTCAGTGGTAAAGAATTCACCTGCCAATGCAGGAGATCCGGGTTTGATCCCTGGTTGGGAAGACCTCCGACCTCCTGGAGAAGGAAATGGCAACCCAACTCGTGTTCTTGCCTGGGAAATCCCCTGGACAAAGGAGCCTGGCAGGCTACAGTTCATGGGGTCTCAAAGAGATATGACTGAGCATGTTTGCACATAATTATTATATATTCACAGAATAAATCAAATAAAAAATACAGTAAGAATCTACTACAAAGAAACCTACAAAGAAGTGGAAGATCTCAAATTCTAAGGGACTAAATCATACAGAACACATCCCTGGCAGCATCACGCTTAATAAAGTTAAAGTGTCTTCCACCAACAGAAGACCCTAAGCCTCCTGCAGTGTCTCATCATAAACTACTTATTCGGGAGCAAACAGTCACTGTAGTCACTTGGTATTAAAAGGTACAACTCACAGCTGCTGTTCACATCCCCACCCCAAGATATTTAGCTTATCAGATTTCAAGCCTCCCCTTAATACCACCATAAGAGAGGAAAATCTAGTAGTACAAAGAGCACATAGGTGGAAATAAGTATTCCTACCGGCCAAATCAGATTCATGAAACCACAGGTATGATTGTGTAACAGCCTGTCATGGTCAGTACCTATCAACCCACTTGTATCCAATAAAACTTGAGTAAACAGCTTGTTAAAACAAATTGTAACCTGTTATCTCTAACAGTCCTCTTCAGGAAACCCAGTTGCCTTTTTTTTTTTTTTTTAAGTGTAGGGAGGGGTATTTACTAAAAGAGCCACTAATTAGAGAGGTAAAATCTCATCACTCTAAGGACTTTGAAAGACTAATACCAGCTGTTAAAACAGTGTAAGCAAAAAACTGACTTGTTTAGTGGCTAAGTCATGTCCAACTCTTTTGTGTCCCCATGGACTGTAGGCCACCAGGCTCCTCTGTCTAGGGGATTTCCCAGGCAAGCATACTGGAGTGGGTTGCTATTTCCTTCTTCAGAAAAACTGGGTAATGAACATAATCTAGATTATAACTATGACATACTAAACTTATTTTAAGGTATTCACTTTAGACTTATTTATAGAGGCACCAGTTTAGATATTAAAACAGTAGAGTCTTAGTTAATCATTTCTAAAACTTGGCAAAAAGGGTAGAACTTAATTTTAAATATATTTTAACAAATTACTTAAGGATGTCCAAAGTATTCATTTAATTTGATTTATTACTAATTTAAGTAAGTCTGGTCTGTAAATACTTAAAATTCTACCCTAAACCACAAGACATAACTCTTATGAAATAAATCTAAATGAGACAAAAGGAAATTTTTTTAAGAATGGACTTAAAAATGTGAACCATCAATGAATACATTCTGACTGACAATTTACTCATTTACTTGCCTCACAAATGAAGCTTAAAATGAATATCAAATTTGTTTCACTAAGCAATCCAGGAACTCCTTTTGGAAAAATGCACTATAAATTATTAATTATAAAAATGTGATTTCCATGTTAAGTGTTATTTTAAAAAATAATTATAGGAACCTCCCTGGCCATCCAGTGGTTAAGACTCCCAGCTTCCACTTCAGGGGGCATGGGTTTGATCCTTCCTCAGGGAAATAAGATCCCACATGCCTTTTAGTCAAAATAAATAAATAAAAATAAATAATAAAAAAAAGACCTACATTTACTGAAGGCCCAATTAAAAAAAATTATAATTATGTGTGCTTTATACACCCAGACTGCTGCTCAGGCTTAACATATACCTTTTTAAAAGATTATCATTTTACAAGCCATATAGTTGTAAAATTCTATTTTTAATAAAGATAGTAAAACAAATTGAACCAAAATCCCAAGTCACGCTGTCAGTCATAAAACACTGTGAGCTATCATCCACATTCCCACTCACCTCACCAGTGAATGGAAATAACTGAGACGCTCCTACTCGTGACTTTTCTAATTTAGCCATCCTGGGAACAGCTTGTAAAGCAAACTAGTATAGGTCAAAACACGGGCGCGGCCGAGCTAATCAGAAACTGACAGCAGCAGCACAAACAAGTTAAACAGTAAGGTTCCAAAGAATCTACAGCCACAAAAGCAGGAGTTCTGAGTGCCCGACTAAGACACTTGCCTTGAATCAGGGTGAACTGCTCTTCCATAAAAGATCTGACTTAGAAGGTAGATGATAAAAGGCGTAAAAGTTGTTCCCAATATTAGTTAAGGTGTAACTTTTAAAGACACACATGTTGTGTTGTGTGCTTTTTTTTGGCGGGGGGGGGAGGAGGGGAATGCTGCGAGCCTTGTGGGACCTTAGTTCCCTGACCAGGGATTGAACCCAGGGCCCTAGCAGTGACAGTGAGAAGTCCTAACCACTGAACTTCCAGCGAATTCCCAAGGACAATGTGTTTTAAAGGGACTTTCCAGGTGGCTCAGTGGTAGAGAATTGGCCTGACAATGCAGGAGACGTGTGTTCGATCCCTGAGTTGGGAAGATCCCCTGGAGAAAGGAATGGCAACCCACCCCAGTATTCTTGCCTGGAGAATCCCATGGACAGAAGAGCCTGGTGGGCTACAGTTCATGAGGTTGCAAAGAGCTGGACACAACTGAGGGGCTGAGCACAAGCACGAAAGATTATTTTAAGTGCTATGGTTTTTATCTTGTTCAACTTTCCCACTCAAGTAACCTATTGTGCAAAAGCGTGTGTATTTCCCTTTCGTGGTAAAGTAATGATACATTAACTCTTTGCTGCGCTCCTACTCTGTGCCAGTAAACGCTCCAGGTGCCTTCAGACAAAATCTCTCTTTACTGAACAAGACCTCTAGAGGTAGGTTTTATACGCTCCGTCATTAGACGCTCTGTCACAGGGCCTAAACAGAGTAGCATTGAATACATTTCTGGGTCACATTACAAAAAATGGTAACACAGTACAAAAGATGAAGAAGCCCAAAGTTCTGAAAGCTTTCTCTGATGCAGTAAAGTGAGCTTTTTCAGAGTGTTTTCATCTTACATCTGGATGGGAAGAGCCGACTCATTAGAAAAGACCCTGATGATGGGAAAGACTGAGGAAAGGAGAATCGGGTGACAGACGATGAGACGAGATGGTTGGATGGCATCACTGACTCAATGGACATGAATCTGAGCAAACTCTGGGGGCTGGTGAAGGACAGGGAAGCCTGGCGTGCTGAGTTCCATGGCGTTGCAGAGTTGGACACAACTTAGCGACCAAACAATAGCAATTTATCTTACATAAGCCAGAAAAGCGTTCCTATCTGAGTGCCTATCCAAGACTTGCATCCATCCATTGAACACTAGCCTCCAGTTCTTCTTCGCTATATACTTTTAAAAGTCACACATTGAAAATAACAGCAGTCTGTTGCTTAAAAACTTTAAAAAATTTTTGATTGTTATAACAAAGTAAAAAGTGTCTAAAAAAATCTACAATTCAACTAATCCATTAACTTGACCTTCATTCAGTAACTTGGCAAGCTAATCCTCTAAAAACAATGAGTAAATTGGTGTCTGTGTGACAAAATTAATTTACAAAAGACAAAGATTAAAAAAAATCGAGCCTATTGTTTTTCTTTAAGAGATTTCTTCAATCATGTTCAGTAAGGAAATACGACTGCTTCAAGAAAGACACAACTATGCCTAAAACAGTATGCTTAAACGTGAAAACACTACCTTATCCGGGATCAAAACCTCGCTTGAAAAAGACGTTTAACTTTACAGAAGTTTTTGTGTTGCTTACTAGCAAATGGTATTGGTCTTAAACATTTTAAGTTTATGTTTACACTTTTCAGTTTTCTTAATAAAGGAAGAAAAAAAGCTGCATGGTGGGTTAAAGATATAATCATTTTTACACAAGTACAGACAAAAGAATTTTACATAGTACAATCTTAAGTATTTCCTACTTTACACTCTCAATCAGATACCAAATGAGTAGCAGTCTATCAAGCATTTCTTAAGCCTGGTCTTTGGAATCCAAATTAAAGATCAACAGATACATAATACAATAATCTTACTTTTTTCACTATAATTAAGGCATATATTTCAGTAGCAACAAGACCTTAAGTGAGAACGGGCTAGAAAGTGGTATTTAGTTTTTTTAAAAAGTTTACAATTGCTTAGAAATCCCCAGTAATTATACTTCGTATTTATAAGTTACATAAATTTGGTAACTCCAGAAGAGAATGTTTAAAATATGTACACCAAAAGCCCAAACTGTTCAATAATTTCATAACCTTAGAAGCTGAACTTAAGCATAAAAACTCGATTTTTAATGGCAATGAAGACCTCAGTCTGTTTGTCAGCCCAGTGACACTCTAGTTTTTGGATAACTTCATCTTGATCACCCTGGCACAGTAAATAGACATGACATTAACTAGTTTAAAAAAAAAAAAAAGACAGACTCTTTAAAGGCATGATCCTGAGCAAAGTTACTTCGATACCAAGAAATGATCTGTAAAAAGCCCTTCAGGAGGAATAGGTGGGAGAAAAATGAAAATGACAGATAGTAACATGGTAATAACATGACAATGACAGCTGACAGGTAAAACCGCAGAGCTCTTGTAAGCAGAAACAAAAACTGGAGCAAAAGGAGAAGGAACTCCACTAACCAGTCCATTCCTACCAATGTATAAACGAGAGATTCATGTCACCATCCTAAAAATAAAGATGGCCTACCTTAGAGGCGACCCACTTGATGAGAACCAAGGCCAGACACCAGATCAGTGTAATTCCCATTGGGTCTAGCAAAAGTCCTGCTGCATAACCTCCCTCCGCGCCCAGCGAGCAAAGAGCAAGGGAGACTCGTCAGACCTGACAATAACCAGCTGTCCCGAAGCAGAAGAGAGGGGAATGCCCGCCCTGAACCTCACACAGCTGCCTTCAAACAAGGGTCACGTGACTCTGAGAACGCGCTGCCAGCCGGCCTTCCTACCGGCGCGTGGTTACTGCCAGCGCCCAGGGCTGGGGTGGGAGAGTCAGTGACCGGGGAAGAGAAGGGGAAAAACCTTCGTGACGGCAGATCTAACAGTCCCACACAATATAGGCAAACGAGGTCTCTGGCTGGCCCCAAGCTCGTCCACAACCTTAACATCGGCACTTCTTTCAAATAACTTTCCCCCAAATGTCTGGCAGCACTAAAAAAGTGCTCATTTCTTCCATAAAAACCAGCTCCACAGGTAGAATTGTCCTGGCGTTTACAAACATTAACGCATTTTATTCTACATTTTCAACTTTTAGTATTGAATGTGTCCAACTTTTTCTTTCCTTTGGAGCTAGGATTACTTTATGAACGTTAGGGGTTTTGATAGACAATGTTGTGCTATATAAACATTATAATTCACGCATTCTGGATTTATTGACAAAGGCCAGCCTATCTAGGTGTTTTCAAGCAATTATAAGTACATTACTTCCAAGCCCTAGCTGTGACCCAGCGTCTATGATAATACCCGTGCTCCACGTCTCACTCTTCCCTCAGCTGTGAGTTGGGGGCTCAGTGACAGCAAAGTGGGCCTCTGTCCATCTCTGTGATCTCTCACAGCAGCCAGCATGACAGGAAAAGCCTTTCATGAAACTTTCATGCAAGTAGTTCTTAAGCAGCAATCAGGGACCAGGCCCTTGGTGAGATGCAGGGGTATTCAAGTGGAAACAGACACTGGCTCCTGCCCTCCTGAGGCTTTCAGTTTAATCAGAATCTACACGAATCAAAGACTGTAAATAAGCACAACGCTGCAACTGAAACAAGTGCAGTGGGGCTGAGGCGGGAATTGCCAACGATGCTTGGGTCTGACATGGTTAGGAAGTGAGGAGCTTCTTCCCAGGGGCCCTGAAATATCCCCGAGCTGAACTGAAGGGGCAAGAACGCGAAAAGGACGGGAAGATGATCTGTGTGGACGTGACAATGCATGACAAAACCAAGCAGAAGATTCGGGAAGAAGAGTAGATGAGGCTGGAAAGCAGGTCATGGGATGGCCAGAGGGGAGATTCTTTTGTCTTCATCCTAAAAGCTAATCCCAACCTGCTGGACACTTCGGAGGTTTTGGTCAAGTGCAACTCGGTGGGATAAGGCTAGATGGGCACTCAGGAGACCACAGCAGAGGGGATCACAGCTCTGGCTGGGGCCGGGGAAGGGGAGAGAGGTAGACAGGCTGGGAAACACTCAAGACAGGACTGCTTCAGGGACCACGGCTCACAGTGAGACAGAGTCATCTGCCTGGTGATGGGACCCACATGATGGTTCTAAAATATCTGAAAATAGCCCCAGTAGTTCAAATACCAGTGCTGTTTTCATTATCCAATCCTCAATACAAAGAGGGCATTAAAAAAAAAAAAAGTTAATTCTCAACCTGTTAAAACAAGGCATAAATTCAAATTACAGGTCCAAATCAAAATTTTTCTAAATTTAAGCTATACATGAAACACGGCCATGTATTTCTCACTACACCTTATATATATCTCTTCTTTCTTCTGAACAAGCTGTGATGCTAATCCTTGCACATACAGAGACAACTTTTTTAGTCTGTCATGAAACTAGGTGCGACATGAGACTGTCAGGGTCTCAGGTTACTCTTTGGGCAGTAAGGTTCCAGCCAGCAAATTCAAAGGATGCCCAGGACAAGGACAGAGCAGCTGAGTGGAGTCAGCCCTGTTCCCAGGAGAACTGCTGGTAGTCATCATTCATTACCTGCTGGCCTGGCCTGGGCAGCATACACCAAATGAGCCTGCTACCTCCATGCTCAGCCCGGAAACACTTCTTATCCTCACATTGCCCTGCCAATCAGCTGCTCAAAAAGCTGAGTTCTAAGAAGCAAACGCGATACTGCTATTTTTGACACAGTACTTAAACATTTTGATGTATGTCTTATAGGTCAACGGTGAGGTCACCAATCTGCACTTGCGTCTTGTGTACAAGGGAAGGATGGAACAATGGAAGATGAAGATCAGAACTGAGACACAGAGGGGAGAAAAAGGCAGTTCTAAAACTTCTCTCATTGAAAGGAACGTCCGTTAAGATTATTGCACCATCTCCAAACTTACTGGGTCTGGAGTCAAGAGCCTGGGTTTGCTTCCCAGCTGTGCTGGCAAGAATTGAGTGAACCTGGGTAAGTCACCACCTCACTTGCCTCCCTTCACAGGAGTTAAGGGACATCTGTGCAAGACCTTGCTCAGAGCAGGCTTTCAGAAACACTTCAGTTCAGTCGCTCAGTCGCGTCCAACTCTTTGCAACCCCATGAATCGCCGTATGCCAGGCCTCCCTGTCCATCACCAACTCCCAGAGTTCACTCAGACTCACGTCCATCGAGTCAGTGATGCCATCCAGCCATCTCATCCTCTGTCGTCCCCTTCTCCTCCTGCCCCCAATCCCTCCCAGCATCAGAGTCTTTTCCAATGAGTCAACTCTTCACATAAGGTGGCCAAAGTACTGGAGTTTCAGCTTTAGCATCATTCCTTCCAAAGAAATCCCAGGGCTGATCTCCTTCAGAATGGACTGGTTGGATCTCCTTGCAGTCCAAGGGACTTGCAAGAGTCTTCTCCAACACCACAGTTCAAAAGCATCAGTTCTTCGGTGCTCAGCCTTCTTCACAGTCCAACTCTCACATCCATACATGACCACTGGAAAAACCATAGCCTTGACTAGACAGATTTTTGTTGGCAAAGTAATGTCTCTGCTTTTCAATATGCTATCTAGGTTGGTCATAACTTTCCTTCCAAGGAGTAAGCGTCTTTTAATTTCATGGCTGCAATCACCATCTGCAGTGATTTTGGAGCCCAGAAAAATAAAATCTGACACTGTTTCCACTGTTTCCCCACCTATTTCCCATGAAGTGTCAAGTCCAAATTAAATCAGTAAGGCCTAACCATGGTAATGACCTGACCTCTCCAGCTACACCCCAATTCTGGGCTTAAAGAAAACCACACGGTCCAGGAGGGAACACGTGTGGTGCCCGCCCAGCACTCAGGGACACTTTGCTGAGTCCTGGGAGGGCCAGGCTAATTTTTCACACCAGTCTGGTTCCCCAGCATCCCCTTCATCAATTTCCACTACATATCTGACGCTGAAATACAGAGATAATCAAGACACAATCCTCCCAGGCCAGGAAATTTCCTATTTGAATAGAAATAGCAGGGACTTCCCTGGTGGTCCAGTGGTTAAGGTTCTGTGCCTCCTGTGTAGGGGGTGCAGGTTCGATCACCGGTCAGGAAACTAGCATCCCACATGTCTTGCCACATGGTCAAAAAAATTTTCAATAGAAATAGCTACTGTGTTTATGCCTAAAATCATAGCTCCTTCATTGCTGATGACACATGTACATCATTCAAATCTCACAAAAACCTCAGGCAATACAGTTTTTTCTTAGTATACTTACCTTTCTTTAATGGCATGAATCTAATGGCTTTAAAATTTTTTCTTATTTTGAGATATGAAATACTTACTACTAATGTATCTTGACAAATTATAAAGCTTCTCTTAATAAAGAAATTTCAATAAGATGAAATAGAAACAAAAGCTGTTATCAAATTAGATTAATACTCATCTATGATATATTACTTATTAGAAAATTATCTTAAAAATTAATCTCTCCAAATATAATGTATTATCCCCTAAATAAATAGTTGCCTCTTTTACAATAATAACAAATGTATTCTTTTATATTAACATTTCTCACCTGTCTCAAAGCCTAAGTGAAACATGACAGGGTAACAAAAAAGGGTCACTTGACTATACTAGGAAAATTCATGCACAGGATACAGTTAAGCTCTTGAAAACAGAATTTGATACCATAAGAAAAAAAAAGGTATAAAATTCTTTACCTTTCTGGGGCTTATAAAATACCTGAATAGTCAGGGTATTAAAAGCAAATCTCACTATTTTAGGAGCACAGTCAATGGAAGGAAAAGGTACAACTTCGATCACTGTGTCTTAGAGAAGTAATCCAAGTACAAATTTTACCCCTGGGGCTCTTTGCCACTCACAGGACACCTGTCAATCTTGGCAATAGCCTTTAGCTATCCATACAGAGACTCAGCATGTCCTTCTCTTGACCAAATTAGGCTAACCTCATCTGCATTGACATCAGTGTCTATAATTTTGGAATCATGTTGACAGGAATAGTCTATCCCAGAGTTCTTTATACAAATGTAGTGTCTGTTGAAACCATAACCAAATTTATAGTAGAAAAAATGTGAATGCAATAGTCACAATTTCAAACCTTGCCCTTATCATTTTGAATTCCAGCCAATTTTAATAATAAATAATAAATCAGGGTGAGCTTTTTTTTTTTTTTAACTGATATTTCTTCTGCTAAAAACCTCATATTAGAGGTAATTATTTTTTAAACGTTATGAATTTCAAGATCTATGAAACTGATGAAAAATTCAGCCTTGATAAGTAACAAAAACTATTTTAAAACTATGGTGACATGGGACTTTTATCAGTTAAGACCTTTGTTAGTGCTCTGAATTAAGCTATTATATATTTCTGTCGTCTCAGTATTTAATGGCAACAAATACACGATTAGTCCCAGTATGAAGGAAGTAATAAAAACATCCTGACAGTTTACAAACATTCAAGTCTTCCGGTCCAGGAAACTACATCTTATGATAGGAAAAGAACTGAGATTTGCTTATTGAACCATTCTTCAAAATATTTTTAAAATTACGGGAATCCTGCTCCTCACCACATTTTCTCTCAAGATTTCCAGGATCAACTGATTCCTGGCCAAAAGACAAAAGTGGAATAGTCCTATTCCCCAATGGATTCGAACGAAAACTGGTACTAAAATCAGGTACAACTCCAAGAGAAGACGCTGCAGGAGAACCAAGTTGGGTCTATAGGAAGCCTCATACAACAGGTGGCACATGTATGGAATCTGAGTCAAGGTCAACTGCATCTTACACTGAGAACATTGCTACTACTGTAACAGCTGGATGTGTTTTATTGGGAAAATGTTTTTTCTCTTTGTGTCAGTGTTTCTGCACTAATGCTTTGGCTCAGGAATAAATGTGAGAATTTTTGTTGGAAAACAAATTATAGAAAAGTAGAAATGGCCACAATT
>NW_011494839.1:2711642-2711975 GCF_000754665.1 Bison bison bison | reverse complement strand
AAAAACCCAATGGTGTGGCTCCTACAACTTTGGACTTAAGTTGCTAGCATAAAAGACCAGGAGCATGTCACAGACATTGGCCACCTTAATTTCCACAAGGCTGCACAGTCTCTGGATGCATCCGTAAGAAGAAAGCAGAGCACTGTTAGGCTGACTCCTAGCTGACTGAGCAAACTTAACCAGAGTTCAAGTTCTGGATATGAAACGAGTAGAATTCCAGAGGTACCTAACAGAACTCTACATCCGACTCTTTTTTTTTTTTAAGGGCACGGTTTTTCCATACACGCTGTTGAGTACATCACTCTCTTTTTTTTTTTTTTTTTGAGCATGGTT
>NW_011494839.1:2708354-2711542 GCF_000754665.1 Bison bison bison | reverse complement strand
GAGCATGGATTATTTTATTGGATGCTTTATAAAACGTCCAAGCACACACATACTGTGCCCCCACCAGGAAGGGAGGGGTTCACATTAGTTGTTCTTATACCTTCAGGATAAGCCTCTCCCCACAAATATTTGTATCCCAGCTACAAAAATGGAGTTGCAAAGGGTATATATAAAGATATGATATTTTTCTTGCTCTTGTTACAGTACAAACAACTGAAGGTGACTACCGATCTGTGAGAGTAAGAAAGGGGAAAATCACTTGACAAAGGGATGGAATGTCTGTCACCTGCAACAAGTAGCTGACTCATCTGCTATTAACAGGCACCTACCCTAAATTACAGGGACCCGAGCACATGAAACTGGAGATGACATGTGCAGGGCCCCTGCTGATTACACTCGCTCCAGAACCCCTTCTTCATTACTACAAATTAGAGGAGAACCCAGTACTTAAGATTCTACCCACTGAGGTATTAACTGCATCAAGATTAGTTATGTCCAAGGAGCATGCAATAGAAATATTTTTAAACCAACATGGTTAAGTGTTAAGATCTTTAGAAATCAAAATATGTATTCACATAATTTTAAACTGAAGTCAAGATAAATCAAATCAATCTTCTGTGGTAATGATTTAAGTGCAAGTGATGCGGGCTTTCTTCACATTCAGTCCTTCACTCAGTTGTTCTTGAACAGGTCGATGCAGCTTTGCAGGAGGGACACATTGTTCCTGGCATGCTTTATTTCCAGTTCAGACATTTCAATTAGATTCTTCCTGAACGCTGCCACTCTCTTCCGTTTGAAATTGATCAGCTCATCTTTTGCAGATTCAGAGAGTTGTTCAAACTTCTGGCAGCATTCCTGCTGCTGTGCCTCGGCCAGCTTGACATCTTTGCTCTTTAACCGGGCCTTATCCAACGCTTTATTTGAATTCTCATAGTCGATGAGGGCTTTGGTGCATCACTCTCTTTTTAAAATTTCATTTATCTATATATTCATCTGGCTACACTGGGTCTTAGCTGCAGCACGAGGGATCTTCAGTCTTCACTGCAGCATGCGGGATCCAGCTCCCTGAACAGGGATCGAACCTGGGCCCAGTGCATTGGGATCTTGAGGTCTCAGCCACTGAACCCCCAGGGAAGTCCCCTGACGTTTTGTTATTTATTAGGAAGCAGATCAGACTAATGTATATCAAATCTGCATATAAAACAAAGAGCAAACCACATTTAATTACAAAATAACCTGAAGAGAATGGAGTGTGTGTTTTTATGTAAGATAAATTGCATGCATATATAACAGTGGAAACAGAGTTTAAAACAGTTTCCTTTGAAAAAAAAAGTCAGAATATTTAAACTCTAATAGGAGGCAGTAAGTAAAGGCAATCTTAGGAAGCACTGAGGGTCAGATGTTATGTTCAGTAGCTTTAGTTGTGTCCGACTCTTTGTGATGCTATGGACTGCAGCCCGCCAGGCTCCTCCATCCATGGGATTCTCCAGGAAGAATACTGGAGTGGTATGCCATGCCCTCCTCTAAGAGTCAGATATTAATAATATCCAAATCAAGGATGCTCCTCTCTTCTCAATTCAGGCCACATTTATAAGACTGAATTCAGTTCTGAGTATTACACTGGAAGATGCATTCATACATAACATTTTTAAAAGCACATACGGATATGACAAACTTAGTGTATTAAGAAGCAAAGACGTCACTTTGCCAAGAAAGGTTCATACAGTAAAAGCTATGGTTTTTCCAGTAGTCATGTACAGATTTGAGAGTTGGACTATAAAGAAAGCTGAGTGCTGAAGAACTGATGCTTTCAAACTGTGGTGCTAGAGAAGACTCTGGAGAGTCCCTTGGACAGCAAGGACATCAAATCAGTCAATCCTAAAGGTAATCAACCCTGAATATTCACTGGAAGAACTGATGCTGAAGCTCTAATACTTTGGCCACTTGATGCAAAGAGCCAACTCACTAGGATAATATATAAGGAATAGTTGCATAAACTGAGATGCTTTAGGGAAAGAAATAAAAACAGGGTGTAAACACACCAAGACACATCACAATAAAATTACTAAGAAAAACAACTGATGCCCAAACCAGACAAAAACATTACAAAAGGAAATCATGGACAAAATAGCTCATAAACAAAGACACAAAGATCTGTAAGAAAATAATTGTAAATCAAATCCAATAATATATAGAAAGGAAATGCATTATGATTAAATGGATATTATTATCCCAGGAATCAAATTGGTTTATTGTTAAAAAACAATAAATGTAATCCAAAATATTAGAATTAAAAAATCATATAATATTTCAATTGGTAACAAAATTCAACACTCATTTATGCTCAACACTCTTTACTAGGAATAGAAGGACACTCTCTCATCTGACAAAGGACATCTATAAAAAAACCTACAGCCACCTCATATTTGAAAATAAAAAAACTAAATGCTTTTGCCCTAAGATCATAAACAAGGCAAGGATGTCTGCTCTGTATCTTTAATAGGGTATTTAAAGTCAGAGCCCATGCATTAAGGCAAGAAAAAGAAATATGTGGCATCCAAACTGGAAAGGAAGAAGAAAAACTGTCTTTTATTTGCAGACAACATAATTATCTATATAGAAAATCCTAAAGACTTTACAAAAGAACTACTGAAATTCATAAAATATAGCAACATTACAGGACACAGATTTGATATGCAAAAGTCAATTGCATTCCTATATATTAGAAAAAATTATTGAAAAATGGAATTTTAAAAATAGCATTTCCAATAGCACCCAAAAACATGAAATACCTGAAGACAAACTTTACAGAATATGAGCAAGATCTGTACAATGAAAATTATAAAACCTTTTTGAGAGAAATTAAAGAGAGTTCCAGGAAAACATCTACTTCTGCTTTATTGACTATGCCAAAGCCTTTGACTATGTGGATCACAATAAACTGTGGAAAATTCTGAAAGAGATGGGAATACCAGACCACCTGACCTGCCTCTTGAGAAACCTGTATGCAGGTCAGGAAGCAACAGTTAGAACTGGACATGGAACAACAGACTGGTTCCAAACAGGAAAAGGAGTCCGTCAAGGCTGTATATTGTCACCCTGCTTATTTAACTTATATGCAGAGTACATCATGAGAAATGCTGGGCTGGATGAAGCACAAGCTGGAATCAAGACTGCCGGGAGAAATA
>NW_011494839.1:2688660-2708254 GCF_000754665.1 Bison bison bison | reverse complement strand
ATCAAGACTGCCGGGAGAAATATCAATAATCTCAGATATGCAGACGACACCACCCTTATGGCAGAAAGTGAAGAGGAACTCAAAAGCCTCTTGATGAAAGTGAAAGTGGAGACTGAAAAAGTTGGCTTAAAGCTCAACATTCAGAAAACAAAGATCATGGCATCCGGTCCCATCACTTCATGGGAAATAGATGGGGAAACAGTGGAAACAGTGTCAGACTTTATTTTTTTGGGCTCCAAAATCACTGCAGATGGTGACTGCAGCCATGAAATTAAAAGACGCTTACTCCTTGGAAGGAAAGTTATGACCAACTAGACAGCGTATTGAAAAGCAGAGACATTACTTTGCCAACAAAGGTCCATCTAGTCAAGGCTATGGTTTTTCCAGTGGTCATGTATGGATGTGAGAGTTGGACTGTGAAGAAGGCTGAGCACCGAAGAATTGATGCTTTTGAACTGTGGTGTTGGAGAAGACTCTTGAGAGTCCCTTGGACTGCAAGGAGATCCAACCAGTCCATTCTGAAGGAGATCAGCCCTGGGATTTCTTTGGAAGGAATGATGCTAAAGCTGAAACTCCAGTACTTTGGCCACCTCATGAGAAGAGCTGACTCATTGGAAAAGACTCTGATGCTGGGAGGGATTGGGGGCAGGAGGAGAAGGGGACAACAGAGGATGAAAGAGCTGGATGGCATCACTGACTCGATGGACGTGAGTCTGAGTGAACTCCAGGAGTTGGTGATGGACAGGGAGGCCTTGCGTGCTGCGATTCATGGGGTCGCCAAGAGTCGGACACAACTGAGCGACTGAACTGAACTGAACTGAAAGACCTAAATAAATGGAGAAATGTATCAAGTTGTTATAAGACTAAACTGTGTTTTCCCCAAGAGATCTGCCAAGGTCGTAACCTGGCACACATAAGCGTGACTTTACTTGGTTCCTTGCATATGTAATCAAGTTAAAATAACAGTATGTTGGGTTAGAGCAGGCTCTATAGCCAATATAACTCACGTTCTCATAAGAAGAGAGAAATGTGGACGGAGATACAAAAGGAGAAGATCATGTGCACAGGGAGGCAGAGATTATAGAGTACTGGTTCTACAAGCCAAGAAACGCGGAGGATGGCCGGCAACCACCCGAAGCTAGAGGAGACAAGGAAGGATTCCTCTCCCAGAGCGTTCGGAGAGAGCATGCCCCTGCTGACATCTTAATTTCTGACTATGAGAATAAATTTGTTACTTTCAGTCATACAGTTTATAATAGTTTGTCTTGGCAGTCCTAGGAAAGTAATACATATGTTTATGGAAGGCTTGACGTCGTTTCCAATTTTTCTCAAGTTAATCTATAAATCCAATTAAAATTCCAGCATGCTTTCTTTAAAAAAGAAATTCTACAATCTATATGGAAACACAAAAGATCTAGGATGGCCAAAATATCTTTGAAAAGAATAAAAAAGATTGGAGGACTTACACTACCTGATTTCAAGACTTTTATTTTAAAACTATAGTAAACCAGACAATGTGGCTTTTACATAAAGGCAGATGTAGAGCATCAGAACTGAATAGAGAATTCAGAAACAGACTCACACTTGTGTGATTAATCAATACTCAACAAAGGTGTGGAGAAGGCAATGGCACCCCACTCCAGTACTCTTGCCTGGAAAATCCCATGGACGAAGGAGCCTGGTAGGCTGCAGTCCGTGGGGTTGCTAAGATTCGGACACGACTGAGCGACTTCACTTTCACTTTTCACTTTCATGCATTGGAGAAGGAAATGGCAACCCACTCCAGTGTTCTTGCCTGGAGAATCCCAGGGATGGGGGAGCCTGGTGGGCTGCCGTCTATGGGGTCGCACAGAGTTGGACACGACCGAAGTGACTTAGCAGCAGCAGCAGCAGCAGCAGCAAAGGTGCCAGAGTAATTCAAGGGCAAGTACCTATCTTTTCAACAGATGGCACTGGAAAAACTATATAAACTTAAGAAAAAAATCCCAACATGCAATCTCTTGCTATACAAAAAAATCAATGCAGATCTTTATATCTAAACATAAAGACTAAAACAAAATTTCTAAGAAAAAGTATGAGAATATATTCAAGATTTGGGGTTAACTAAAGATTTCCAGATACAAAAATACTAGTTATAAAAATTTTAGTTATGCTTAATTACAATTAAAAACTTCCCTTCAAAGGTAGTGTTAAGATATGAAAAAGCAAACCACTCAAATATTTCTAATAAAAAATCTGACCAAGGATTTGATCCAGATTATATTATACTAAAAACTCATCTTAATGAAAAATAATTCAATTTAAAACACAGGCTAATGACTTGAACAGACAAGTTCACAATGGGAAGATATATATAATGTGAAGATATATATCTTCACAATGGGAAGATATATAAATAGCTGATACACACATGAAAAGATGCTCAACATGTTTAATCACTGGAGAAATGAAAACCAAAATCATAAGATACCATTAAACACCCAAAAAAAAAGGCTAAAATTAAAAAGGTTGACAATATCTAGTGTTCGGATATGAAGCAATCAGAACTCTCTGTAAATGAACCATATGCCCCCAAAATGATCTGAACATGAATATTCATAGCTTTATTCATAATATAAGCATCCCAAGGAGACAGTAAATGTTCAGTTATAGATCACTGCAATAAAGCAAATGCCACAATAAACCAAGTCAACCCAAAGTCTTTTGTTTCCCAGTATATAAAAAAGTTATGTTTATTTACTATGGTCTAGTAAGTGTGTAATGGGCTTCCCTGGTGGCTCAGTGGTAAAGAATCCACCTGTCGATGCAGGAGACTCAGGTTCAATCCCTGGGTCAGGAAGAACCCCCTGGAGTAGGAAATGGCAACCCACTCTAGCATTTTTGCCTAGAAAAAATGGGGATCTTCCCAATCCAGAGATCGAACCCACGGATCTTTTGTCTCCTGCACTAGCACTACCCGGGAAGCACTATTAAGAGTATGTGTGTGCTTTAGGAGAGTGATGCATAAAATGTATTTTGGGAAAAAAAAAAAACTTGGGTGCCAGGGGATGGAACACTGGCATTAATACAGTGGAAGACCAGTCTTCAGGAGCTCTGCAAGAAGGCTGCTGCCTTAATCCAGAATAAGACGATGGCCAAGATTAGGGATGATCCATAGGAACGGAGAAAGGTGACATGATTCAGGGGACTAATTTGCTGTGTTTCAGGAGAAGGCTCGGTGCCCCAGGGACAACTGAGTGGAAGTGTCCATCTAGGGGTCTGGCTTGGCTTGAGCTAGAGAAGGGATCTGGGAGTAATCACTCAAGACCATGTGGTGAGTCCGAGAACAAATTTATGGCTGCCAGGAGTAAGGATGAGGGGAAGGAACAGTCAGGGAGCTGGGGACGGACATGTACACACCGCTATTATTTAAAATGGATAAACAACAAGGACCTACGACATAGCACATGGAACGCTGCTCGATGTTGGATGGGAGAGGAGAAATCAGTTTAGTTCAGTTGCTCAGTCGTGTCCAGTTCTTTGCGACCCCATGAATCACAGCACGCCAGGCCTCCCTGTCCATCACCAACTCCTGGAGTTCACTCAGACACACGTCCATCAAGTCAGTGATGCCATCCAGCCATCTCATCCTCTGTCGTCCCCTTCTCCTCCTGCCCCCAATCCCTCCCAGCATCAGTCTTTTCCAACGAGTCAACTCTTTGCATGAGGTGGCCGAAGTACTGGAGTTTCAGCTTTAGCATCATTCCTTTCAAAGAAATCCCAGGGCTGATCTCCTTCAGAATGGACTGGTTGGATCTCCTTGCAGTCCAAGGGACTCTCAAGAGTCTTCTCCAACACCACACTTCAAAAGCATCAGTTCTTCAGCGCTCAGCCTTCTTCACAGTCCAACTCTCACATCCATACATGACCACTGGAAAAACCATAGCCTTGACCAGATGGATCTTTGTTGGCAAAGTAATGTCTCTGCTTTTCAATATGCTATCTAGGTTGGTCATAACTTTTCTTCCAAGGAGTAAGCGTAAAAAAAAAAAAAAAAAAAAGGAGTAAGCGTCTTTTAATTTCATGGCTGCAGTCACCATCTGCAGTGATTTTGGAGCCCCCAAAATTAAAGTCTGACACTGTTTCCACTGTTTCCCCAGAATGGATACATGTATATGTATGGCTGAATCCCTTTGCTGTTCACCTGAAACTATCACAACTTGTTAACTGGCTATACTCCAACGGAAAAGAAAAAGTTAGAAAAATAATAATAGGTATGATTGCTTCCCCCCAAAAGAAGACCATGTGGTAAGATTGAAAGTCAAAGTCACTCAGTCATGTCCGACTCTTTGCAACCCCATGGACTATAGGGTCCTTGGAATTCTCCGGGCCAGAAAACTGGAGTGGGTAGCCGTTCCCTTCTCCAGGGATCTTCCCAACCCAAGTCTCCCACATTGCAGGCGGATTCTTTACCATCTGAGCCACAGTGAATCACCAGATTACTCAAGGAGAAAAGATAAGACAGTTAACACCAAACTCTTTAGACTTACAAACAGGAAAGGCCTGGGAGGGCAAAACTCGCAAACAGTTAACTATTCAAAATAACCAGCAACACCCATGTAGTTGTTTTTTTTTTTTCCTTTCACACATGAATACAAATCACATTCCCTCTTAAACCTATGTCATATTGAAGCCAGTAATAAACATCTTTAAGTGTAATACGAAAAGCAAATGACAAGAAGGCCATCACTCAACAAATTTCTAACTGCATCCCTGGCAGGGCTTATAGCTTCTTCCTAGGCTAGCGAAGGAACTTCTGGTTCAGACCCTTCCTCCAATCCAGGCTCTCTTAGTCCCTTTATAAAATGAAAGCAAGATACAGTAAATGATATTAAAAATTCTTCCATCCAGTCCTGTAACACACTGATTTGGAACAAGGAGCCAAGAATAAATAAAAGTGAATTAAGACAAAACTTGTGTTCCAATTTCTATTATTATTTACTCAGTGGCAGTAATGAATCGGTTTAAGCCTCTGAGACCACTTCCACCTTCAACAATGGACTGCTTTAGAGAGTGGATCCTATCACTGGACACGATGGAAAATGCTAGAAAATATCTACAGAAATAAATTCATGAGCTGGTAATAAAGAATATCTGGGCAAAAACTAAGTAAAGGCAGGAAGGCACAAAGAGAGGCAGAGTACTGAGTACTGAAGCTGGCTCTAGCATCCAGGCCAAAGTCAAGTGGGAGAGCCTGAACTCTGGGTTTCTCACAACCTCCTGAGTTGTGAACATGGAACAACCACCACAAAAAGCGTTGAAGCCCATGGTCTGCCCAAGTAGAGACAGCACCTCTGAGTAACCACTACTAAGGAATACAATGAGCAGGAGTAAATACATCGTATGTATACCTACGGCTCATTCAGGTTGAGGTTTGACAGAACACAACAAAATTCTGTAAAGCAAATATCCTTCAATAAAAAAAATTAATTAATTAATTAAAAATAAAAAACAAAAAAACCCAGCCTGAGTCAAACCACATCAAATCATGGTGTGATTTGACCAGCATCAGCTTGGAGAACAATACAGACATACACAGGCTAGTGAAAAGACTGTCATCTTTTGCATTTGCTACCATTTTGATGAACTTAATTGCAAAGGCAGTTAAGACTAACTGATGCTACCTTAAGTAGTAGGAACTGTGACAATGTATTTTAAAAAAGCAATTTCGTAATAAGGTTCAGAAAAAAGAACTATTTTCTCTTACCATTTATTTACATTTAATAAAATGAAAAGAACACCAAGGCTTCTGTACTTAGCACATGTAATTACAATGCTTTGGCTAAAAACAATAGACAAAGAATTAAAACGGCAAAATTAACTCTTAATTTATGGCAAAGTATGTCATACTTCTTGAAGAAATGCATTCATTATCAACAATCTAAAAAGAAACAGAAAACTTAATTTATACTATCTAACATCAAAAAAACTGTCTCACTAAAAAGGAATTTTATCCATAGAGACAAAAAGTAGAATAGAGGTTCCTAGCAGCTGGGAAAGAGGGGACCAGCAATCAGTGTTTAATGGGTACCCAGCTCTGTGTGGCCAATGAGAAAGCTGGGCAGATGGGGAGAGAGGTGATGTTTGCCCCACACTCGTGAATATACTCAACATCACAGAATGGTACATCTAAAAGTGGTTAAAATAATAAGTTTTATCTTAGGTGTATTTTAGCACAATTTCAAAAACACATAGGCAAAAAAAAATTTTTCATCTAATTTCCCTCAAAGTTTGGATTCTCTTAAGTTTGAAATTCGTGCCAACATGTATCTTCTTAAAGCTGGACCAGGAGAGCAGAGACTTTGGATCATGTGATCACAGGTTCAAACCTTAGTGTCCAGTTTTGCTACAAGTCACATTCTAAAAACCTCTGTTTCCATTCTTCCATTTGGTGACGTGCTGTGTCACATTGATTGATTTGACGATACTGAAAAATCTTTGCATCCCTGGGATAAATCCTATCTGATCACAGTATGTGATCCTTTTAATGTGTCGCTGGATTTGGTTTGCCAGTATTAATACTTTGAGGATTTTTGTGTCTATGTTTACTGATGTAGCCTGCAATTTTCTTTTTTTGTGGTATCTTTGTCTGGCTTTGGTTATCATGGTAATGGTGGCCCCACAGAATGAGCGTGGGTATATTCTTTCCTCTGCAACTTCTGGGATGAGTTTCAGAAAGGTAGGCATTAGGGGACGCTGTCTGGCAGTCGGATGCCCATTTGTTTCAGAAAGTCTCACCGTTCTTTCCACGCTCTGTTCCTCTCTTTCCTCCAGAAGGAAGTTGATCCTGGTGATTTCAGCCCATGCATTAAACAGGAAACAATAACAAATGTGTAGAATTCATATTTTTCTAAAGGGAACTTAAAAAACTGCTGCTACATGTTGTGTACAAAACTGGTTTATGCCACATGGACAGAGAATCACAAGTTCGGTTTTGGTACTTCTCGTCCCTCTTTGTATTCAGTTGTATAGTACTTCCAGATTCAAAATGAGAAGAAACACTGTTCTGTATCAAACCATCTACAAGCAATAAATGTTATATTTAAAAAAAAAAAGAAAGGTAGGCATTAACTCTTCTCTAAAGGCTTGACAGAACTCGCCTGTGAAGCCATCTGATCCTGGACTTTTGTTTGTTGGAAGATTTTTAATTACGATTTCAATCTCACTACTTGTGATTGGTCTATTTATATTTTCTATCTGTTCCTGGTTCAGTCTTGGAAGGCTGTACCTAAGAATTTGCCCATTTCTCCTAGACTGTCCATTTTATTGTCATAGAGTTACCTGTAGTCATCTCTTACGATCCTTTGTATTTCTGTGTTGTCCACTGTAATTTCTCTTTTTTCATTTATAATTTTACTGATTGGAGTCCTGTCCTGTTTTTTCTTGATGAGTTTGGCTAAGGGTTTATCAGTTTGTCTTCTCAAAGAACCAGCTTTTAGTTTCATTATCTTTGCTATTATTTTGTCCCTCTCTTTTTTAAAGCCATGCCATGCAGCATATAGGACATCAGATTCCTGACCAGGGATCAAACTCACACCCTCTGCATAGGAAACACAGACTGTTAGCTTCTAGACTGCCAGGAAAATACTTTATCATTTCTTTCCTTCTAACTGTGGCTAAAAGGCACATGGAAAGATACTCAACATCACACTAACTATTACAGAATGCAAATCAAAGCTACAGTAAGGTATCACCTCACACCAGTGAGAATGGCTATCATCAAAGAATCTGCAAACAATAAATGCTGGAGAGGGTGCAGGGAAAAGGAACTCCTACCTGTTGGTGGGCATGTAAAATGGTACAGCCACTAAGAAGAACAGTATGGAGGACATAGAAAAAACTAAAAATAGGGCCCCCATACATAGATCCAGCAATCCCCACCTGGGCATATACCTGAAGAAAACAATAATCCAAAAAGACATATGCACCCCAATGTTCACTGCAGCTGTTTAAATGAATTTAATCACAGGTGTATCTACTTGTATTGGCAAAACAATTTATAGCTACGTCGTGACGCTTTTGTGACCCCATGGACTGTACAGCCCACTCCTCTGTGGGGTGGGTTGCCATTTCCTCCTTCAGGGGATCTTCCTGATCCAGAGATGGAACACGTGTCTCCTGCAGGTGGATTCTTTACCACTGAGCCACTGGGGAAGCCCATATCCCTCTCCAGTATTCTTGCTTGGGAAATCCCATGAACAGAGTCAGACACGACTTAGAGAGTAAACAAAAACAGCAAATATATGAGCTTTTAAATTTACTATTTCAAACACATGTGGGTTCAAGAACCCCTTGCCAAAACCCCACATTCTCCTGGGATCTGCCACAATCATTTGGGAACTGTCAGAGGACCATGAGGTCAGGTGTGTGTGTACGCATGCCCCTCCCCTGCCCCTACCCCAAAGACACCCACTTCTAAAAGAGGTATGTCCCATTCAATATACCACAGCACTTTAAAAAAAAAAAAAACTGATAAAACTGAGGAGGTAAAGGTGATATGAGAAAAACTGATAAGAAAAACACACAGGATCAAGGTTAAAAGGGGGACACTCCAACGAACACCAAGTATTTAACCCTCTCACCAAGCTGCATATATAGTACCTTATCATCCTTCCCTACCCTATAGGAGGATATTTTTTATTACCAAGAAGACATAGAAAACCAGTTAATATTTGTCTTTTATGGCACAAATTTAACCTCATTATCTCATTTTCACCCTATACTTGCTCCAAATAATCTGCTCACATTTTCCTGATCAGAGCCTGGACATGGCCACGCCACACCTGTACCAGCTCACTTCCTTCATCTAGAATACACTCCCTCCCACTCGGGAAAGTCACGTCAGTTTTAACACCTCCAGTGTGTGGTTGTGTAGAGAGAAAAGTAAAAGTCAGAAATTTTTGTCAGCCAAATTTCAAGATTTAATGAGGAAGCTTAAAAAAATTTAAAAAGAACTGAAATAGCTAATACAGCTTAAAGATTTATTGTATGAACAATTAAGAGCCAGTTGTATAAAGTTCAGGCAATCTGCAACTGATTAATAAGATGTATTTAGAGAATTTCTTGTTTTGAACTTGGAATAGTAGATTGTACTATATAGTTGCACTGCTAATTTAAGACAATGTTTCAAGTACAACTGATATACAAAATTATGACTCCTGTTCACTGAAAAGTTTCTAAAGTGTTGAGCAGAAAACAATTTTCAAAATTTGACAAATAAACGGTTAATTGAAAGGCATTAGTATACTTCACAACTTACGTGATTCTTACATTACTTTCTGAGTGTAAATTAATACACACTTTCTGGAGGGTAGTTTGGCAATGTTTATTAGAAGGCTTTAAACCACACCTAACATTTTAACGAGTCATACCACTTCTAGGAAATAATCTTTAAGGAAGCTACCATAATGGACTGATTGGTTAACTATTAAAGTGAAATATGGAATAGCCACAGTCATTTACAGTGAGTGGTATACAATGTAAGTGTTCTATTTTCAAAAAGAATTAATTCCTGGATACTTTTAACTACTTGAAATTTGCAGTAAGAACAATGCATATATTCCATATGTAAATACACACAGACAGAAAGTAGATGACTAGTTGCAGGGGCTGGGGAGGGGAGTAAGAAGTGACTCTGGTTTCTTTTTTAGGTGATAAAAAGTGTTCAGAAATTAGTAGTGGAGGTGTGCAATATTCCACAACTTTGTGGATATATGAAAAAACATGCTGCATATTTCAGAAGAGTGAATTTCATGGTATGTGAGTCATTTCTCAAAAAATACCCATATTCAAACATTCAATATTTTTAACTCTTTGAGCACTCCCACCTCTGGCATCTCTATGTATCTGACTGTTTCATGTATGTACTATTGATTAACAAAGTCTGAGTTAACCTTCTTTTTTCTCATTTGCTCCCGTGTGTGGTTCCTCATGTAAAACTGTGCTAGATCTACAAAAGCAACCAAGCTCTAAAAACAAATGCAAGGCAAAGTTCAGATGCATCTGCTCAGCATATACTGTCATTAAAATGAAGCAGGTTTATACTAATAGATGAGCATGCAAGAACACACTGGGGTTGTGTATTGTAATTTTTAATGCTTGGTGTGACTGCGGCATACTTTACTGACTTTATGACCAACAAGATGGACGGGACTTTAGATATCATGACTGACATCTACACTGAAGCAAACATTTCCGAATATTTTTCCTTCAAAATTCCAGATTATTAATTTTAAAATATTCTGAAACTGCAAGGGAAGCTTTAAATAAAACACTGTTAACATTTTTTTTTAACAGCTTTCTTGAGCTACAGCTCACAAATCATGTAATTCCCCCATTTGAATAAACAATGCAATGGCTTTTACAATAGTATAGTGACAAATTCATGCACCCATCACCAGTGTTAATAGTATTTTCATCACCCCAAAGGAATTCCCAGATCTGTAAGAAGTTACTCCCCATTCTCCCTCCCCAAGCCCACTGCAACCACCTATCTTTTTATCCTGATTGAAATACATTTCCTGAATAGTTTATATAAATGGAATCATGCCCAATGAGTCTGGCTTATTTTCTGTCTCAGCATGTTTTCAAGATTCACCCAAGATGCACCACAGAGCACAAATTTATCTTTTTTATTATTGAATAATATTTGTCCATTATGGAACTCAGTCCTGAATATTCATTGGAAGGACTGACGCTGAAGCTGAAACTCCAATACTTTGGCCACCTGATGCAAAGAACTGACTCATGGAATAGACCCTGATGCTGGAAAAGATTGAAGGTGGGAGGAGAAGGGAATGGCAGAGGGATGAGATGGTTGGATGGCATCACCGACTCAATGGATATGAGTTTGAGTAAGCTCCGGAAGTTGGTGATAAACAGCCTGGCATGCTGCAGTCCATGGGGTCACAAAGAGTCGGACACGACTGGATATAACACTTCAGTCTATCAGCTAATGAACATTTGGGCTATTATGGCTATCAATTTAATAATGCTGTTATAAACATTCATGTACAGATTTTTGTGTGGCCCTGTTTTCCCTTCTCTTAGGTATATACCTAGAAGTGAAACTGCCAGGTTGTAGCATAACTCTACACTTAGGGTTTGAGGAACTGCCAAACTGCTTTCCAAGTGACTGCACCATTTCACATTCCCACCAGTACTGTATGAGGATTCTGATTTCTCCACATCCTTGCTAAGACTTACCATCTTGACTTTTTAAGTCATGTCCCATTGTGGTCTTGACTTCTATTCCCTGGTGGAAAAGATGTTGGACTATCTTCCATATCCTTATTGGCCATTTGTAAATCTTCTTGGGAGAAATGACTATTCAGACCTTTGATCCACTTTTTAATTGGGCTTTCTTTTTATTATTGAGTTATATGAGGTTCTTTTACATCCTCGATATGACTTCCTTATTAGGTATGTGATTTGCAATTATTTTCTTCCATTATGTGGGTAGTCTTCACTTTCCTGAGAGTGTACTTGAAGTATAAAAGTTCTCAACTTTGATGAAATCCAAGCTATCTATTTTTTTCTTTTCTTGCTCATGTTTTTCACACCAAAGAATCCTCTTCGAATCCAAGGTCATAAAGATTCACCCTATGTTTTCTTTTAATTTGGAAAGTTTCAGTTTCTAGATTAGGTCTCTGATTGTAAGTTATTAGGATCAACTGTCTTTGTGGGGTTCTGGTATCAGGGTAATATTGGCCTCATAGAATGAGCCAAGAAGAATACTATTAATATTCACAATTTTTCTTGATGAATGAAAACTTTTACTACACAATCAAAATAAAATAGAAAAATATATACTGAAGCTGATAATGTGATTGGAAGTGTCATCCACAACCCTGTGTAGACAACACTGTTGGCTGTATATTCAACAGCCACCCCTCCTCCTTTCCTTCCTAAAGCAACATTTTGTTCACCTGTGTAGACAGCCATGAGCATCAGAGGAGTGTGGGCAGCCTCAGACCTGGAGAGTGGGCTCTGACTGGTCCACACCAAATCAGGATGGGCCCATCTCTCTTGCCAGGGACCAAGTCAGAAATGGCCATGTGAAGTTGTCAGGTGTGATGCAAAGTTTGCAGTGGGAGGCTTCACGCGATGGGCTTCTTTGCACTTAACATGATACAAAACGGAAGACAGCCCCTTTCTTCCTCTGAAAGTTGTCCTGTCTGGATACAGAGAACTGTGCAGCCGCAGCAGGGATACAGCATCATACCAAAGACAGTAAAACAGAAACACAGAAAAAGCACCTGGGTCAGTAATGGCGATACCGAGCTGGTCCATCAACTAAACCTGGAGCCACTCTTGAGTCTTCCTGCTGAGGCTTTTGTTTGCAGAAACTGGAAATTAGTTTTCGGCTACCTGCAACTAAGAACTAGCTGTATAATGAGTGGTGAGAGGGAGCCTGTGCGCATCAGCTCCAGGCACCAAATTGTGCACTTGTCCCAACAATTCGTTCACTGGCCTTATGTCGACAGCATCGTATCAGCCATGGTAAGGGTAAGTACACTGGCAGAAACTGGCAAACAACACAACTCAGGGTTACTTTTTTCCTCAGGGATCTCGTCATTTTAAGCCCTTCCCAACACACCTCTGGATACAACTCGATTTAAGATTTTTCTGTTCATCAAATCAACCTTTTTATTCCCATGATAAAGCTATAAATGAGTATTTACCAAGTTTACCAACAGAATACTGTACATATTTGAGTTTCTAATAAGACTATTCAGAAAAAAATCTCAAGTATCTGAAATATTACCATAAAATATTCCAAATGAAAAATTATTGATAATATAAATTTTAAAAGATTATAAAACATTATGTACAGTAAAAGCCAGAAAGAAAGAATATATTTGGATAGATAATAGGATTGTTGAGTGAAGCGAAAGTCCCTCAATTGTATCTGATCCTTTGCAATCCCATGGACTACAGTCCATGGAATTCTCCAGGCCAGAATACTGGAGTGGACAGCCTTTCCCTTCTCCAGGGGATCTTCCCAACCCAGGGACTGAACCCAGGTCTCTCGCATTGCAGACAGATTCTTTACCAGGTGAGCCACAAGGGAAGCCCAAGAATACTGGAGTGGGTAGCCTATCCCTTCTCCAGCAAATCTTTCCAACCCAGGAATCAGACCAGGATCTCCTGCATTGCAGGTATATTCTTTACCAACTGAGCTATCAGGAAAGCTCGATACCAATATGTTCATGCTGTCATCTCTGGGTGGTAGAATTACAGATCATTCTTTTATTTTTGCCTGATTATTTTTCCCCTAAAATTTCCATCACGAACATGTATTACCTTAGTAATGACGAAAAATACAACTCATCCTTTTAAAAGGAAGAAATTTGGTGTTTTTTGTTCATGAACACGAGAAGACACTATTTTTTTATTTCATTTGTATCCAGGTAGAGCCTATATAATCCTCTGCAGGCAGGAAGAGAGTTCCAGTTTTTAAACTGGGTGATTCTGTGCTACTATCTATAGCACAAAGTCATAACCCTGTTCTCTGACACTACCTCAAGAAGAGGTTGTAGGCAGAAACTGAATTATAATATGCATTATAAGAAGAGTGGCTGAATTCACATAATCCTTTGAAAATAAAATCTGAATCAAAATCTCTATTTTGAAATATGCATGTGATACGATCCATGAAATTGCATTAATTCTATTCTTAAAGATAATGAAGTAAAAAAGCACAGGTCGAGTGTCAAAAGATTTGGTTGCTAGAGGTCAACCTTATTGTCCCTAGGATCTCTGGCAACCAGCAAAACTCTCTGAACCTAAACCTTTGCATTTGTCAAGTGGGGCTAATACCTTCCCATCTCTCGTCACAGGTTGAGACAAAGGAGAAAGATGGTATTGTACGTCACCACTTCATTACAGACACGTTTTAAGTCTTGTAACAACTGCATTATGTCCCACTCTGATACAAAAGACAGCAGTTACAACTAACAATGTATGATGCTAGTTTCCCTGGTAACAAGCTAACTGCCTCACTGCTTTAAAAAGCTTTGTATTAAAAAATCTCTTTTCTTTGCTGCCTTGCTGTGTTTTACTTGCCTCAAAAAATATAAGAATGCTATCAATAAGGTACTGTTGCTGCTGCTGCTAAGTCGCTTCAGTCGTGTCCGACTCTGTGCGACCCCATAGACGGCAGCCCACCAGGCTCCCCGGTCCCTGGGATCCCGAAGGAAATGGCAACCCACTCCAGTGTTCTTGCCTGGAGGGTACTGTTACCACAACACAATATTGGATGGGAGAGAAAGCTATAGATCATGTCCTGTACAGTGCTGCAAAAGTCCTAAACAAAATACCAGCAAGTAGGACCATTAGAGGAATAATATACCTTAACCAAGTAAGAATCATTCTAGGAATGTAACAGCTAATTTCAGAACACTTACTAGGATAATTTACCAAATCAGTGGTTCAAAGGTGAAAAACCGTAAGCATCTCAAATAGATGCCCCAAAATGCTTACAAATAAAAGAAACAACCATTCCCAAATAAATACTCCCAATGAAGTAAAGGTAAAAGGGCAAAATTATCATTATTTGCAAACACTGCATTACTTGCAGGTGATTAGGAAATAAACAAGGTACTGAAAAACCATTAGAAAAAGTAAGAAAATTCAGTATGCAGCTGATGACAAAATTAATACAAAAATCAATAGTTTGTCTACTCAGACAGCAAGATCAAACCAGTCAATCCCAAAGGAAATCAACTCTGAATGCTCACTGGATGGACTGGTGCTGAAGCTCCAATACTTTGGCCACCTGATGTGAAAAGCCGACTCACTGGAAAAGTCCCTGATGCTGGGAAAGATTGAGGGCAGGAGGAGAAGCAGGTGACAGAGGATAAGATGGTTGGATGACATCACCAACTCAATGGACATGAGTTTGCGCAAACTCTGGGAGACGGTGAAGGACCGGGAAGCCTGGTGTGCTGCAGTCCATGGGGTCACAAAGAGTCGGACACAACTAAGCGACTGAACAACTTACGAACAGAAAACATAACGAGAGAAAAGATTCCAATGACAACTGCAACTGAACAGAAGTAAACCTGGGTATAAACAACAAAAATGATAAAGGACTCTACAAAGAAAATTTTCATCTCTATTTAGGCATCTCAGAAAAGACTGGAATAGAAAGACTCAGTACTGGAACGAAGCTCAGTATTGGAATGAGGGCAGTTTCATCAGTCAGGCTCCAGGCAGGAAACTGATGATACAATTCAAGGAGTAACTGAGAAGAAATTCAGGAAAGAAATATTTACTAAGGTCTGGGTGTGGTGAAGCTCTCAGAAGCCAGCAGTAGCAGGAAGCTGTTACTTCTAGATCCTAGTGAGGACTCTCACCATAGGTGAGGAAATACCAGGTAGAAGGTGAACCTTCAGGAGACAAACAGTGCTAAGAGGGTGAGAGGCTGGGAAATACACCCTGAACCTCTCCTTCCTCCACCGCCCATCTGCTGCCAACCCTCCCACGTCCAGCAAGAAGCCAGGGGCAAGAGACAGCCGGCCAAAGAAATCCACAAAGGTCAGCCTCCTGAGTTGGTGCAAAAAGAAGACCCAGCAGCTTGTCTCTTCTGACTTCTTACTCTCTGTTAGGCACTGCTCTAACCATGTTGTTTGGATGAATTCTAAGAAGGGCAGTTTGCCCACACAACAAACTTGAACAATCCCAGCAAAACATACCAATAGGATATTTTATGGGTCTGAGAGGGGAGTTTTTGACTAATGATAAATACTTCTAGAATAATAAACATGCATGCCCAACCAGGTAGGGGAAAAAAGAGGGGACAAGAGTCCTCTCATATATTTTAAAGTATTATTAAGCTATAACACACACAACAGTTTAATCCTGGCACATCAACAGACTGCTCACTCAAAGAGAATAGGGTACAGCAATAAACCAAAGAGATACCAGAATTTCACTCATGATAAAGGTGGCATTTCAAATACATGGGGCTAAAGTTGTCTATTTAACAAACGGTTTAGGGGAAACTGGATAGTAAGTAAAGGAAAAAAGCTAGATTTGTGCCTGATTTCTTACACCACAATAAATTTTAGAAGAAGCAAAGATCAAAACATGAAAAACAAACTGTGGAAATAGAATTATCAATGTAAAAGACTGGAAGAATACAAGAAAGCTCTGTTATCTTGAGGCATAGCAGATGAGACTCTAAGTATGACAGAAGCCTTAAAAAGGGGTGAAATGATAGACTTCACTAAATTACCACACACAAAGAATTACCATAAAAAGTCAAAAGAGATTAAATACTAGTAACATTATAAGAAGAATTATTTCCCTAATGTTGGGACACTACTTTTATGATACAACAAGACATTTTACATGTTATTTAAAAATATAAATGCCATTAAAATAAAAATGTGCATAGTATCACTTACAACTAGAGAAGCAAAACATACTTAAGTAGATACCTTTTTAACCCAGCACATTGTTGAGGACTAAAAACATTGATGATAACACCTCAGTGCCAGTGAGGGTGTGGAGATGACAGAAGAAAGAAACAGCAGGTATTCTGCGTTATTCAAACTCTCATCATCTAACTCAGGAACCAGCGCCCGCCCAATCAGTTTTCAAATGGCCCCCTCACTGTACAGACTGTCCCTACTCTGGCCATCCAAATCTTAGGAACTAAACAGATTTCAGTAACACCACATCTCTCACTATTTGAACTCACTGCACAAACTCTCACTGTGTTAATTTAAGAAAAGATATGAACAAGGAACACACTGTGAAGTATACAGACAGTTTTACAGTAAGAATGTCAATTGATGCAACCCTTTAGGAGCTAAAGGAATTGTAAATGCATGTAGCTTTTGACCCTACTTCTTCTCCTTCTAGAAATGTACACCATGGATATACTTACGTGGGAATGTGAAAACACATGCACAGGATATTCACTGCAGCACTGTTTATAAAAAGACACACAAACAAAAGTACTATTAGCCTAAATATCTTTTTTTTTTTGGCCACACCATGTGGCTTGCAGGATCTTAGTTCCCCAATCAGGGATTGAACCCAGGCCCTGGTAGTGATGCCACTGGCCTGGCAGAGAATCATACATACGTAAATGCTCAGTTGTGTCAACTCTTTGTGGCCCCTACGGACTGTAGCTTGCCAGACTCCGAAGTCTCTGGGATTTCCCAAGCAAGAATACTGGAGCAGGTTGCCATTTTCCATTCCAGGGGATCTTCCTGACCCAGCAAATTTCCTAGCCTAAATATCTTAATCAACAGGAACATACAAGTTAAAGAATATTCATGCAATGAATTCATGAGTTCCCAGTTTTCCAGAGATGACTGATACTGGGAAAAGACCACTTAGTGAAACTAAGAACCAAAATGTCATTGTAAATATAAAAAATGATAATTGTTTTCTAAGATGGGCTCAATAAAGGACAGAAATGGTATGGACCTAACAGAAGCAGAAGGTCAAGAAGAGGTGGCAAGAATACACAGAAGAACTGTACAAAAAAGATCTTCATGACCCAGATAATCACGATGGTGTGATCACTGACCTAGAGCCAGACATCCTGGAATGTGAAGTCAAGTGGGCCTTAGAAAGCATCACTATGAACAAAGTTAGTGGAGGTGATGGAATTCCAGTTGAGCTATTTCAAATCCTGAGAGATGATGCTGTGAAAGTGCTGCACTCAATATGCCAGCAAATTTGGAAAACTCAGCAGTGGCCACAGGACTGGAAAAGGTCAGTTTTCATTCCGATCCCAAAGAAAGGCAATGCCAAAGAATGCTCAAACTACCGCACAATTGCACTCATCTCACATGCTAGTAAAATAATGCTCAAAATTCTCCAAGCCAGGCTTCAGCAATATGTGAATTGTGAACTTCCTGATGTTCAAGCTGGTTTTAGAAAAGGCAGAGGAACCAGAGATCAAATTGCCAACATCCACTGGATCATCGAAAAAGCAAGAGAGTTCCAGAAAAACATCTACTTCTGCTTTATTGACTATGCCAAAGCCTTTGACTGTGTGGATCACAATAAACTGTGGAAAATTCTGAAAGAGATGGGAATACCAGAACACCTGACCTGCCTCTTGAGAAATCTGTATGCAGGTCAGGAAGCAACAGTTAGAATTGGACATGGAACAACAGACTGGTTCCAAATAGGAAAAGGAGTACGTCAAGGCTGTATACTGTCATCCTGCTTATTTAACTTATATGCAGAGTACATCATGAGAAACACTGGACTGGAAGAAGCACAAGCTGGAATCAAGACTGCCGGGAGAAATATCAATAACCTCAGATATGCAGATGACACCACCCTTATGGCAGAAAGTGAAGAGGAACTCAAAAGCCTCTTGATGAAAGTGAAGGTGGAGAGTGAAAAAGTTGGCTTAAAGCTCAACATTCAGAAAACAAAGATCATGGCATCCGGTCCCATCACTTCATGGGAAATAGATGGGGAAACAGTGGAAACAGTGTCAGACTTTATTTTTTGGGGCTCCAAAATCACTGCAGATGGTGACTGCAGCCATGAAATTAAAAGACGCTTACTCCTTGGAAGGAAAGTTATGTCCAACCTAGATAGCATATCCAAAAGCAAAGACATTACTTTGCCAACAAAGGTCCATCTAGTCAAGGCTATGGTTTTTCCTGTGGTCATGTATGGATGTGAGAGTTGGACTGTGAAGAAGGCTGAGCGCGGAAGAATTGATGCTTTTGAACTGCGGTGTTGGAGAAGACTCCTGAGAGTCCCTTGGACTGCAAGGAGATCCAACCAGTCCATTCTGAAGGAGATCAGCCCTGGGATTTCTTTGGAAGGAATGATGCTAAAGCTGAAACTCCAGTCCTTTGGCCACCTCATGCGAAGAGTTGACTCATTGGAAAAGACTCTGATGCTGGGAGGGATTGGGGGCAGGAGGAGAAGGGGACGACAGAGGATGAGATGGCTGGATGGCATCACTGACTCGATGGACGTGAGTCTGTGTCACTGACACAGTTCACTGACTCCTGGACATGAACTCTAGGAGTTGGTGATGGACAGGGAGGCCTGGCATGCTGCGATTCATGGGGTCGCAGAGAGTCAGACACGACCGAGCAACTGAACTGAAATGAAGATTTTGACTTCCCAAATAAAAAATATAAAAACAAGTTAGGCTATATCTAACAAAATTTAGGTTATAATTCTAACTATGCACAAACTCTAAGAATAAAAAAAGAATCAAGTATTGACTATTGTTGAGTGCAACCTTTTCAACAAAAATGTGTAATATATCCTTCATGTTTTCTTCCTCTTTTTTTTTGTTTTTTTTTTAAATTTTATTTTTAAACTTTACATAATTGTATTAGTTTTGCCAAATATCAAAATGAATCCACCACAGGTATACATGTGTTCCCCATCCTGAACCCTCCTCCCTCCTCCCTCCCCATACCATCCCTCTGGGTCGTCCCAGTGCACTAGCCCCAAGCATCCAGAATCGTGCATCGAACCTGGACTGGCATCTCGTTTCATACATGATATTTTACATGTTTCAATGCTATTCTCCCAAATCTTCCCACCCTCT
>NW_011494839.1:2682055-2688560 GCF_000754665.1 Bison bison bison | reverse complement strand
TCCATATATATGCGTTAGTATACTGTATTGGTGTTTTTCCTTCTGGCTTACTTCACTCTGTATAATAGGCTCCAGTTTCATCCACCTCATTAGAACTGATTCAAATGTATTCTTTTTTTTGTGTGTGTGTGTTACAACAAAGCAGTTTATTTGTGATCAGTGTTTGAGACTCTATACATCCTTCACAAATTTAATTTTACATAATCTGATATTCCTCTTAAAACTTAAACTTTGAACTGCTAGACTTATTTCCCTAGAACAGAAGGGCTGGTATAAGTTATTTTCCGGAAATGAGGTACCGTTTCACAGAACTAGTTTCTTTTTTGTTTGTTTTCAAGTTTTAGAGAACTAAATTTGCATTTGTTAAAATCAAAAAGTAGGAAAAGATGTTCTTTACAAATAATTTTGATCAAGTATGTGTTCAAAGAAAGCAGGATAAAAAGGCTTTTTCGCTAACATTCTGTATGTACTGGGTTGTTGTTGGAATAGGAATTAGCTTCTGTCATTTGCTAAAAGAATGAGTAGTGGGGAACAGGATATGTTGGGAATTTCATAACGGGTAACAGAACCATTCTCTTGGGTAAACCATAGGCAGGGGCAGCTGTTTTAATGGCTGAGTAATACTCCATTGTGTATATGTACCACAGCTTTCTTATCCATCATGTTTTCTTCCTCAAATCCTGATGATCATCTTTTCCAAAACTACTCAATGGCTTCATCCATTTTTCCTAAGATTCTCTCTTTAATTATTTGCATCAAAAGTCACTGTAATTGGGTTTCCTTAAAAACATCTATAATAGTATGTTATCATCTTTCACCTTCAGTTGACTGTCAATAGTTTTGAATTCTTTAATGTAACACACATGAATTTCATGAAAACCTGCATACTTTTTGTAAGATTTGCAATTTCAGTTTGCAACTGATTTTACTGTATTTGACCAATAAAAATATTAATAATGGACCAGGAGCAATATTTAAGTGGGAATAAATTTTTAAAGTGGTAAATTTTTTTTTCCAATAATCAATCTAGTAACAGATACTAGATATCTATGCACAGAAAACAGTGATCAAATTGCCAACATCTGTTGGATCATAGAAAAAGCAAGAGAGTTCAAGAAAAATATCTGCTCTATTGACTACGCCAAGCCTTTGACAATGTGGACCACAAGAAACTGGGGAAAATTCTTCAAGAGATGGGAATACCAGACCACCTGACCTGCCTCCTGAGAAATTTGTATGCAGGTCAAGAAGCAACAGTTAGAACTGGACATGAAATAACAGATTGGTTCCAAGTTGGGAAAGGAGTACGTCAAGGCCGTATATTGTCACCCTGTTTATTTAACTTAAATGCAGAATACATCATGTAAAATGCTGGGCTGGATGAAGCACAAGCTAGAATCAAACCTCAGATATGCAGATGACAACACCCTTATGGCAGACAGTGAATAAGAACTAAAGAGCATCTTGATGAAAGGGAAAGAGGAGAGTGAAAAAGTTGGCTCAACACCCAAAACACTAAGATCATGGCATCCAGACCCATCACTTCATGGCAAATAGATGGGGAAACAATGGAAACAGTGACAGACTTTATTTTTGGGGGCTCCAAAATCACTGCAGATGGTAACTGCAGCCATGAAATTAAAAGATGCTTGCTCCTTGGAAGAAAAGTTATGACCAACCTAGACACCTTATTAAGAAGCAGAGACAACACTTTGCTGACAAAGGTTCATCTAGTCAAAGCTACGGTTTTTCCAGTAGTCATGTATGGATGTGAGAGCTGGACCATAAAGCTGAGCACCGAAGAACTGATGTTTTTGAACTATGGTGTTGGAGAAGACTCTTGAGAGTCCCTTGGACTGCAAGGAAATCAAACCACTGAATCCTAAAGGAAATCAGTCCTGAATATCCACTGGAAGGACTGATGCTGAAGCTGAAACTCCAATACTTTGGCCACCTGATGCAAATAACTGATTCACTGGAAAAGACCCTGATGCTGGGAAAGACTGAAGTCACGAGGAGAAGGGGACAATGAGGATGAGATGATTGGACGGCATCACTGGCTCGATGGACATGAGTTTGAGTAAGCTCTGGAGCTGACGGTGGACAGGGAAGCCTGGCAGGCTGCAGTCCATGAGGTCACAAAGAGTCGAACACAACTGAGCAACTGAACTGAACACAGACACTAAGGAATCACTAAGAGAATGACATACCGACTATATTCATACAAAGATGCTCAAGATTTATGTATTTATAGAATAATGCTTATTATGATTTCATGTGCTTAAAAAAGATTTCCATATATATACCTATAAAATGTACTCAGATATGTGAACAAAGTTGCAATAAAAAAACCTTTAAGAAACTACAAACACTATTTATCTCTGGGGAACTGGGAAGGAGAGGTTTCCTTAACTGCATTCAATACCCTACTGAATTTTCAAATTTCACCACAAAGTATTACTTTTACAATAATGATGGTGATGAGGACGCTACGGGCATGCTGTGTGGGGGTGCCGAGTCACTCAGTTGTGTTCGACTCTCTGCGACCCCACAGACTGTAGCCAGCCAGGCTCCTCTGTCCATGGGATTCTCCAGGCAAGAATACAGGAGCGGGTTGCCATGCCCTCCTCCAGGGGATCTTTCAGACCCAGGGATCAAACCCAAGTCTCTTACGTCTCATGCACTGGCAAGAGGGTTCTTTACCACTAGCACCACATGGATGATGCTGTGACTAAGCTATAAATTAAGTACCTAGTAATAATACAGAAAAATCTGTGATTCCAGCTTCCAGGAGTTTAAACTAAGTCCCAACTTACTGAAGCCATTAAATGTAGAAATCTCAAAAGCTAGTTAATGAAAAGCCTTTCAAAAGATATTCTTACACAACACTTGATTACCCTAATAGTTGTTTTTTTTTCCCCCCTAAATATATTACTTCAGACAGCAAACTTTTTATTCCATTATCCTTTAAACAGGAGCAATGAGCTTTGAAGTTTAACAATGAATCAAAAAATTCACCAATATGTTTTACATTCTACATTGCAACTAACTTCTCAGAAACTACCACTTCTTGAGTTCTGGCATCACATCAAAGAAAAATATCCACCATTATAAGGACAGGCAACTATAATACATCTCTTTTCCAACTAGCAGGGCTGGATTTTCTTCATATACTTCAGCCAAAGCAACACACTGAAACAAGTTCCAAGCAGACTGTCTTCCATTAAGCAAAAACTAATGAAATCTGAAAAGTGTAAGTCAATGATACTCATTAATTTTTGTGCTTTGGAAGATACAGAATTTTTTTTCATTAAAAAACATTTTGTTAACACACAATTGGTATAGTTATTTTTTAAATGAATAGTATTTGAATTTTTCTACTTTGTAATGCAAAAAATATCAATAGATAAAATCCATATTTAAAAAAAGCTCTTTAGCATCTTCACCAATTTTGTTAGCATGGTCCTAAAGCCAAAAATTTTGAGACCAGTTCATTTCAGTCACTCAGTCGTCTCCGACTCTTTGCGACTCTATGGACTATAGTCCATGGAATTCTCCAGGCCAGAATACTGGAATGGGTAGCCTTTACCTCCTCCAGGGGATCTTCCCAACCCAGGGATCGAACACAGGTCTCCCACACTGCAGGCCTATTCTTTACCAGCTGAGCCACACAGGAAGCCCAAGAACACTGGAGTGGGTAGCCTATCCCTTCCCCAAAGGATCTTCCTGACCCAGGAATCGAACTGGGATCTCCTGCATTGCAGGCAGATTCTTTACCAACTGAGCTATGAGGGAAGCCCCCCCCTCCAAAAAAAAATTATGTTAACACACAATTGGTTATTACTGTTATTGTTAAATGAATAGTATTTGAATTTTTCTACTTTGTAATACAAAAAAAAAAAAAATCAAGAGATAAAACCCATAGTTTAAAAAAAATCTCTTTAGCCTCTTTACCAATTTTGTTAAGAGAGGAAAGTGGTCCTGAAACCAAAAATTTTGAGATCAGTCCAGTTCAGTTGCTCAGTCGTTGTCCAACTCTTTGTGACCCCATGGACTACAGCACGCCAGGCTTCCCTGTCCATCACCAACTCCTAGAGCTTGCTCAAACTCATAGCCATCGAGTCAGTGATGCCATCCAACCATCTTATCCTCTGTTGTCCCCTTCTCTTCCTGCCTTCAATCTTTCCCAGGATCAGGGTCTTTTTCCAATGAGTCAGTTCTTCACATCAGGTGGCCAAAGAAATGGAGTTTCAGCTTCAGCATCAGTCCTTCCAATGCATATTCAGGACTGACTTCCTTTAGGATGGACTGGTTGGATCTCCTTGCAGTCCAAAGGACCCTCAAGAGTCTTCTCCAACACCACAGTTCAAAAGCATCAATTCTTGGGTGGTCAGCTTTCTTTATAGTCCAACCCTTACACCCATACATGACCACTGGAAAAACCATAGCTTTGACCAGATGGACCTTTGTCAGCAAAGTTGAGATGGTAAGGACCAAAAGGCAAACAGCTTGGAACAATCTGTGTACAGCTGGAACCAAGAATGCCAGTAAAAATATCAATAACCTCAGATATGCAGATGACACCACCCTTACGGCAGAAAGTGAAGAGGAACTAAAAAGCGTCTTGATGAAAGTGAAAGAGGAGAGTGAAAAAGTTGGCTTAAAGCTCAACATTCAGAAAACTAAGATCATGGCATCTGGTCCCATCACCTCATGGGAAATAGATGGGGAAACGGTGTCAGACTTTATTTTGGGGGGCTCCAAAGTCACCGAAGATGGTGACTGCAGCCATGAAATTAAAAGATGCTTATTCCTTGGAAGGAAAGTTATGTCCAACCTAGATAGCATATTCAAAAGCAGAGACATTACTTTGCCAACAAAGGTCTGTCTAGTCAAGGCTATGGTTTTTCCAGTGGTCATGTATGGATGTGAGAGTTGGACTGTGAAGAAAGCTGAGAGCCAAAGAATTGATGCTTTTGAACTGTGGTGTTGGAGAAGACTCTTGCAAGTCCCTTGGACTGCAAGGAGATCCAACCAGTCCATCCTAAAGGAGACCTGTCCTGGGTATTCATTGGAAGGACTGATGCTGAGGCTGAAACTCCAATACTTTGGCCACCTCATGCGAAGAGTTGACTCATTGGAAAAGACCCTGATGCTGGGAGGGATTGGGGGCAGGAGGAGAAGGGGAACAGCAGAGGGATGAGATGGTTTGATGGCATCACTGACTCGATGGACATGAGTTTGAGTAAACTCCGGGAGTTGGTGATGGACAGGGAGGCCTGCTGTGCTGCAGTCCATGTGGTCACAGAGTCAGACATGACTGACTGAACTGAACTGAAGATGAATTATAACGTGATGGAGCTAGGGTTGGGGGGTGAAATGTTACAGATACTAAGCTTGTTTTTAGATCTCATCTAATGCCTTCTTTACAAGTCAAGAAATGGGAAAAATGTATTTAAAGTTTTTATATTAACCTTCATATTTAGATTTCCAGTGTCTTCATCTTATCCTGTGGATCTGATTTACCATCTGGTGTCACTTCCTGACAACCTTAAGAGCTTCTCATATTTCTTTTAAGGCCAGTCTGCTTGCTACAAATTTCTCTCAGTCTCTGCATAGGAACATATTTATTTCACCCTCATTTCTGAATGATAGCTTTGCCAAATGTAGAATTGTTCACAGGCAGCTTTTCTTCTTCCAGCCCTTCAGGCATGTCACCCCACTGCCTCCAGAGTTTCTGAGGAGAAGGCAGCCACTGATGGTAACTGAATTCTTTGTCTTGCTGTTCTCACGGTTTCCTTGTTGTCTTTCAACAGATTGTCTATGCTGCATCTAGGCACAGGTCTCTTTGTATTATCTTACCAAGATTCACTGAGCTCCTGGATGTGTAAAGCTCTTCATCAAATTTGGGCAGTTTCCCAAAATGCTGTTTTCTGAATCTTTCTCTCTCTTTCTGAGATTCCCATTACACATATGTTTTATGCTTGAGTCTGAGGCTCTGTACATTTTTCTCTTTTTCAGACTGAATCCTATCTGTTGGTCTGTCTTCGGATACATTGACTGTTTTTACTAGCATCCTAAAACTGCTGCTGAGCCCTCTGGTGAATTTTCCATTTTGGGTATTGTAGTCTTCAAGTCTAGAATTTCCATTTCAACGTTTCACTTTGGAATACATCTAGATTTATTCGCAAAGAAGCTGCAAAGACAGTACAGAGAGTTCCTGTATATGCTTCACCTTGCTTCTCCTAAAGTTAATACCTTACATAATCATGATACACTTATCAAAAGAAAGTAACATGGATTCAAAACTGTAGACTTTACTCAGATTTCACCAGTTTTCCCTCAAACGTCTTTTTTCTGTTACAGGATCTAATGCAGAATACCATATTGCATTTAGCCATTATGTCTCCTTCAGTTCAGTTCAGTCGCTCAGTTGTGTCCGACTCTTTGTGACCCCATGAATCACAGCATGCCAGACCTCCCTGTCCATCATCAACTCCCGGAG
>NW_011494839.1:2671930-2681955 GCF_000754665.1 Bison bison bison | reverse complement strand
TGACCCCATGAATCACAGCATGCCAGACCTCCCTGTCCATCATCAACTCCCGGAGTTCACTCAGACTCACGTCCATCGAGTCAGTGATGCCATCCAGCCATCTCAACCTCTGTCGTCCCCTTCTCCTCCTGCCCCCAATCCCTCCCAGCATCAGAGTCTTTTCCAATGAATCAACTCTTCACATGAGGTGGCCAGAGTACTGGAGTTTCAGCTTTAGCATCATTCCTTCCAAAGAAATTTCAGAATGGACTGGTTGGATCTCCTTAGTCTCCTCTAATCTGTAATAACTTCTTTGTTTCTCATGACCTTGACAGCTTTCAAGAGTACCGGTCGGGTGCTCATGTAGCATGATCCCAAGTTTCACTCTATTTTCTCATGACTGGACTCAGGTTATAGGTCTTGACATTCTATCAAGGAGAGGCTTCTTTTTGGGTTGTTTGTTTTTTAAATAATTTTTACACTCCATTTGTTGGAGAATCTCCATTTGTTGATTAACTATTGTCATATTTTCCTTTAATTATTTATTTTCCTTTAATTATTTAAATACAGTTTCCTTTGGTTCTTTTAACATAGTTACAGTAGTTGAAGTCTACTAAATCTAGCATTTGGGAACATTCAGACACAATTTTTGGGGCTGCTATTTTTTCCCCCCTATGCACTAGTTACACTTTCTTTCTGTTTTCTTCCATGGCTTGTAATTTTGCTACTGCTAAGCCTTGGGATTTTATATAATGTAGCAACTCTGGACTCTGATTCTTTCAACCTTATAGGTATTGTTGCTGTGTTTGACTTTTCTGTCTGGTATCATGCCTAGGCTAAATATGTGAACTCTGCCTCCCCGAGGTATGTCATCACTCATGTCTCTGCTCAGTCTTGTTTTAAATAGATCTTTTTATTTTCAAGCCTGACTTCCCAGGGCCTGCAGCTTTGCATAACTTCGTGGTCAGCCTGTGACAGGACAGAGGTTATGCTCAACTCCTCAAGCCAGTGAGGTTCCCTTCCCTGCTGGCGGGTACGTGCGTGGGTAGGGGCTTCTGTGATGTTCAGCCTCTGTTCCAGTTTGCCCCAGGTTTCCTTTCCTCAGGGCCCTTTCACATCTCCCAGGCGCATGCATGTAACTTCAGGATCTTCTCAGGTCTTTCCCGGGTTTATGCTCCACCTTATCGAGCAACATGTTTACCCCAAACAGCACTGCAGTTCCAGGCTCTTTGAGCTCACCACTGGCCCTTCCCCTACGCTTCTGAAAATCCCCATCCACAGAAGACATCACTGCACATCACCCATCACTCCAAAGAGCTGACCCTCTTCAAGCTGAAGTCTGGATGCCCTGCTTCCTACTGGCAGAACCACATGCCAAGCAAGCCAGGACACAGTGGAGTGAAATGGGAGGAGCTCCAATGAAGAATGCCACAGATTTTCATTTTTCTCACTCCAACAAGTTTAACAGCATTACACTTTCCAAAGTTTCATGCAATTGGCCTTTGGTCAGTCTCCAGAGTACTGAAATTGTTGCTTTAGAAAAGCAATGTAGAAGTAAAAATTGTATTCAAGTGTTCACACTCTTTGAACCAGTAATCCCAGTTCTATAAAAACCAACCTAAGGAAACCCCAAATGTGGAGAAAGCTGTGTATAGCACATTCTTTTACTTCTGCACAGAAAAACATGAGATAAAAATGTCTAAAATGTTAACAGCAGTTATCTCTGGATGGGAGACTATGGACAATGCTTATTTTCTTTATAACAAGTGTGTATTAACTTTGGTCCAAAAAAAAATTCAAGTGACTTTTTAGAATTCCTCTTAACAAATATCACCCAACTCTCTCTTTTAATGTGTTTGCTATTCCCAGTCCAAATGGACAGGGCTCCTGTTTTAATTCTGGGTTTTTCCTTCCCACTCACTGAAAAAAACTCAGAGAAGCACAATCAGAAAGGCACTCTCAGAAGGAGATCTAAATCCAAATCCTAGAAACACTGTTTACAGCTTTGCTACTCTGGGTAATTTTTCTAAATCTCAACGCATCCTTAAAAAAGATTACGTAATCTTAGAGATTAAGATAGCTCCAACACCACAGAGGGCAGCTCAGAAAGGGTATAAAAATGAAGTTGGAACTTTGGGGGGCGGGGAAGGGAAAAGTCTCGGACTATAAAATGAAATCGTCAATATAAGAATATGGTTTGGGATTCATCCCAAAGAGAGTTGTGGTGACGTATGACATGACATGATGAGCATGACTCTGACAGAGGAAGTTTGTCTCCCTTCTTCTGTAGTGAACACTTCTATGTGTTGTATAGGAAGGACACAGCAGGGAATAGTGTGAACAAGGTTTGTGCTTCCTGACCACACCTTCTGTGGTGGCAGGGATGGAGAATAAGGTCCGGGTGGAAGTCAGACAGAAATAGACAAATCCAATTAGTGGGTCTGTGCCATAAATAAAACAAGGTAATAAAACAGATGAGGGAGGGGTGCTTTTTAAATAGGGTGGTCAGGGAAGGCTCCTCTGCTAAGGGTGAGCTGAGACTTGAAGGAAGAAGAGGCACAGAAGACCTTGGGTCTGGGGGCAAAGCAGGTGCAAGGTCAAAGATGGGAAGAAACCTGACAATGTTCACAGACAGCAAGAAGACCACTGCATAAGGAAACAAGACTGAGCTTAGGAGGGATTAGATCCCATGGGGCTGTATGATGAAAAGGAGTTTGGATTTTATTTTCATTATGACAAGAACCATGAAACAGGGATTTTTCAGCAGAGTAGCATGATCTGGTTGCATTTTTAAAATTACTTCGAGACGTCCCCTGGTGGTCTAGTGGTTAGGATTCGACGCTTTCACTGTGGAGACCTGTGTTTAATCCCTGGTCAGGGAATGGAGATCCTGCAAGCCATATGGAGCAGCCAAAAATAAAAATTTTTTTTTTGACAGATCTGGCCAGAGAGAACTCTAGCAACAGGATACTACATACCTTGAACTAGTAGGAGTGACAGCACTCTCAGAGGCAGAATTGAGCAGAACTCCCACACAGGTGGAGTTTCAGCTCTTTCTTTCTAAGCAAGGATAAAGGTCTCTTGTCAAACCTTCCTTGGTTCTCCCAGCTTCACTGTGCCACCACTGAACTTCACACACAATCCTAATCAAGTACTGCAATCATGTCCTTACACAGATGTCTTTCCTGATGGACGAACTCTAAGAATGGAGGCAGGAAGCATGTCTTATTTATTTTTGATAAACCAAGCCAAATGCCTGGCAGAGTAAAAGTGCTCCATAAACTCCTGACAATTGCAAGAAGGAACAAACCCATTTTAAAACGTTCAAAGCCGTGTGTATTAGTAAAGGACCACCAACACGGGGGCTTACAACAACAGATATTTACTCTCCGTCTGCAGGCTAGCAGTCCAAAATCAAGGTGTGGGCAGGGCTGTGCTGCTCTGAGTAAACGAAGGCTTGAGGGAGGAGTCCTCCCAGCAGTGTAGTAGTTTCCCACGTGGCTCGGCCAGCACTGGAGTTCCTGGCCCGCAGCTGCCATGAGTCCAGTCTCTGCTCGCTCTTCATGGCTTGCTTTCTTGTGTGTCAGAGGCTCTCTGGGTCCCTGCCTCTTCTTAGCCTCCAGTCTGCCCTAACCCATATGACCTCATCTTGACTGCATTTACAGAGATCTTCATTCCAAATAAGGTCACGTTCTGAGTTTCCACATAGACATGAATTTCTGGTGGACTCTATTCAACCCATCACACCTTTCAACACTGCAATGGACTGCCTTAAAAAGCAGTAGTCTTCTCATTCCAAACGTGTTCAAGCAAAAATGGAATAGCCAAAATCAGGGTGTTCAGCTGAAGAGACTTCACATTGCCCAGCATGTGCTTAACCCCCTTGGTTCCAGTTACTCAGCTAGATGCTGGGGGGCTGACTCGCCCAGACTCCTCTCACTTTGATGTTCTATGATTCCAGGTCATAAATATTATAGCAGAAAGCTTACCTTCTCAGCTCTGAAATGGGCAAAATGTTTTTTGTAGACTATCTGCCTCCAAACTCAGTTCATTTTTCCATTAACAATGTAGTGCATTCCTCCATACATCAAACCAGGACTATAATTCCATTTTAGTAAACCATTTTGAATACCTACTATATGCCAGTAACTCGTTTCTGACTAACTTATCGATATAGTAAATTATTAGCTTGTGCATCCCTATGGAGAACAATAAAATACAGCAACAAGGTAACATGAAATACAGTAAACAGTGGCTAACACACTGGGTCAGGCACACGCATCCTGAGGAGCACCTAGGCATGGAGAGTTTCAAGGCTGTCGATTTCTAGGTTCTCAGCTTCCAAATGTACAATGTTCTAGAACCATTCTACTGACACTTTCCATTTACCTCCTCTCCCCTTTCATCTCTCCTCTTCTACCAGGGGTAACTCAACACTTCCTAAAACTTCCTGTGTAGCTGGGGCCTGACAACAGCTGAGGAGCCCAAAGGAGAGTTTAAAGCATTCATGTTGAAAAAGTTAATTGCTTTCCGGACTGTGTATCAATGTTTTTTTTTTTTTCAAGTCAAGGAGTCACCAGCTCCTACTATCATGAAAATGGAAAGAGGATCAAGTCCATTTGCTAAATCTATAAATGAGACTTCTCAATACTTCCACTATTAAAGTAAGAAAGAAGAAAATCAATGGAGAACTTCATCTTTTCTAATAATATTTATAAATAGATAAAAACTATTAATGATTAAAATAAAATTCACTTCCCATTAAATTTTTACTATTTAATACTTATAAATTTTATAACTCACATGTTATTTTGAATGTCTACTGGCTATCACTGTATCAACAACTCAAGCCAAAATAAATTTGACATAGCCTTACAGACACAGAAAATTTCAAATGTTTTAAATTATAATTGTTTTTGCATAGAACTCAGAAGAAATGGTGACACTGCTAAAATATTTTCTATTTCCATCTATTAAATTAATGAATGGATTTGCTTTTGTTGTACAAAAGTATACTGTGACTGATAATTATTCTTTTATACTTGAAAGCATTTTAAGGATAAGCAGAAACAATCAAATAGAAATGAGGTCAAAGAGAAAAGAAATATACAAATTCTGACTTGAAATTAAGAGCTTGCTCATACCACGGTTTAAGTAATACACCAAAATCTACATCATTTACAAATACTGACACTTGGAAGAAAAGTTCTAGATGAGTAAAAAGGCAGCCAGTCTTTTTTCAAGTTTTTCAAAGGGATGTGAGCAAAAAAATGTTTGAAAACCCTTGTGGTAAAAGTCAAAATATGTTGTTAGTCTTAACCTTCATCCTAAGATACTGCCTATTGGACATCCTCACCTGGATGGCTCCCCAAACACTTGAACTCGACATATTTAATGTGAACATAAAATGCACTCTACCACCCTTGCCCAGGCCTCCACACACATACACAAAAGAGGAAAAGAAGAAAAACAAAATCTGCCTCTTCTTTTGTATTTTTGTTAACTAGCCTCATGATCTAACTACTTGGTCTCCCAAATTTAAAAGGTGCAAAATTTTTATTGGTTTGTTTTTAACCTCTCAAATCAAATCAGTTCCTAGGATCTAACTCCTCCTTTCTATTCCTTCCACCACTACCACTGCTCAAAATCTCTTCACAGGCTGTCATCAAATAGCTCTTCTTTAAAACAATAACTATACTTAAATGTACTTCCCAACACCTCCCATGGACAGTGAAACCACTTTATCATTACCAGAAAGCTATATGCCTGCCAATCACACAAATGAGTTACCAAAGAATCACAGAATCATGAAGTCGGCGGGAATCAGAAGAGTGAAACCCCTACACAAGAACTTCATCCAAGTATCTTTTGGGAATTTATAATCTCACGAGGCAGTGTTCATGAGGTGTTCTTCTCTGGACATCTCGATCATAGATCCAGCCCAAATACAACTTATTTAACTTTTTCTAGGATTACTGTAGTTAAAAAAGAGATTTTTGTGATGCAGGGACTTCAAACCTGTGCTCTGTGATGACCTAGATGGGGAGGGACCGGGTAGGAGGTAGAAAGGAGGTTCAAGAGGGAGGGGACATAAACACACCCATGGCTGATACATGTTGATGTATGGCAGAAACCAACACAATATTGTAAAGCAACTATCCTTCAATTAAAAATAAATTTTTAAAAAGGAGATTCATGCTAAAAGAACATGTAAAATTACATAAACTTCTAAACAAGAAGTTACTTATAATTTCACCATCCAAAGATAGCCTCAATTAGCATTTTGGGATATATACTGGCTCCACACCCCCTGCCCCCAGCCCTCTTTTGCAAGCATTCAATGTGTGTGAATGTTTATGCTTTGTGATTTATTTTTAAACAAAAAATTTTTTTAAAACGCCAAGGTTTTGTTTGCTAGCTTAATGTTGCTATAAGCAATTTTTCATGCAATTAAATAATCTTCAAATTCTTCCAAGTTATTTAAGTAGGTACGTAATACAGAAATAACAGGAAATACTAAAACTTATGTAGCCATTTGTAAACCATACTATATATACTTTAAATTCAATGCATTTTAGTAGTCACACAATGTAAAGAATATCATATACTCAGAAGAATACTATAATTTAACCAATTCTTGGAAAAGACTCTGATGCTGGGAGGGATTGGGGGCAGGAGGAGAAGGGGACGACAGAGGATGAGATGGCTGGATGGCATCACTGACTCGATGGATGTGAGTTTCAGTGAACTCCGGGAGTTGGTGATGGACAGGGAGGCCTGGCGTGCTGCGATTCATGGGGTCGCAAAGAGTCGGACACAACTGAGCGACTGATCTGATCTGATCTGAAATTAGGTTTTTAATTTTTCAGTGATAAATACATGATGAATATCCCTGAAGATTATTAATCTTTATCTAAATTTCTAGTTATTTGCTCAGTACAGATTCCCAAAAGGAAATTATCAGGCAAAAGTATTAATTTTATTCAATTGTCAAATTAATTTTCAGAAAACTTAAAATGACTTAGACTCCTACTAGCAGCTTGCATGAGTACAATCTTCAAGCTATACACTTACTTTTTAAAAAGTTGTCAATGTGAAAACAAAAGTCAATATCATTCTTTTAACAAGCATTTCTTTTATTACTAGTATGGTTAAATATAAGAGCTCCCTTTCTATTTCTATTGTTTCTATCTATTGGTCCTTATCTACCCTCAGGTAACATCTTTTTTTCCCCAGATAGTAAGAGGAAGTAGAAGAGAATGCATGGGCTTTAAGGGTCAGAATGACCCAGAGGTGAATTTATTTTCAATACCTGGCTGTGTTGCCTTGGACAAGAGACAACTTTAAGCTTGGGTCTCCTCCTGTATATTAGCAACTGACCTCACAAAGAAAAAGGCACTGCAATTGAGAACATACAACCAAAGCAAAATCTAAATTAATCCTTTTCTTCTCATTCACATGGCAATCATTCAAATACTAGAAGACAGCAATGCTCCATCACATCTCAACAGCCACTACCCACCTCCATTACCACCCCTTCCTGAGTCTTTTCTTCTCCAGACTAAATGCCTTCCATTTCCTCCGTCACATATCAAACAATACAGTTTCAAATCACCTCACCACCCTAGTCACTGTCTTCACAGTATGACTTGGCTAAATCTTGTCCCCCTAGAACATGGCGTCTAGGACAAAATATTCCAGATATGAAATGAGAAGACCATAGTGAAGGTTATCATTTCAAATAATTGTCTCAAATCATCAAATGTTTTCTTTATCCAGTTCTGTGAGTCAACAAAATCTATAACCCATAAACCCAGAAGTCTAACTATATTTCACTCGCCTTCACCAATGAGGCAGACCAGTTTGAAAGTAAGACTCTGGAACGTCAAAGGCTCTTCTCCAACATCTTGCCTGATGCTTCAGGCAAGGCAACTGCAAGTACTAAACTCAGTTTATGTACTCCTTAGTAAAAATGGGATCTAACGTCTCTAAGCTCAGTTTTTACTCACTCAGTAAAAATGGGAGTACTACCTATTATCTCATAAAGTAATCTTTTATAAAGATTGAAAACATCAATTATAGTATCTGGCACATAGGAGGTACTCAATAAGTGAAAACAAATAATTATAATTAATATTAAAGAGAGATTACTGCCTCTTCATTAAGTGCTGTTTGCTGAGTACTTTACATGGTCTTGAGCCCAAGTTTGGTCTACTCAAAACTCTGAGAAATAGAGTAAGTTTGGCCAAAATTTAGTCATCTGATAAACAATTTTTCTTTCCCAAACTATGCCCTCCCTGCCTCTGTCCCTGCCTTCTCCCTCTAGCCATCTTCTGAAAACGAAGCGCCAATCCCTACCAGCAGGTGGAGGCATGGAGCAAGAATCCTAAATTCCCATTCAAAATTAGAAGCAGGAGAGATTCGTGTCCATCACAAGATCAGCGGCACTGGTCCCTTAAGAAGGCTTTCTGCCAGCAGCCAAAATGAAGCCCTGCATGCTTAGAAGGCTCATCTACAAATATAATTTTTATCCCTTTCCCCATACCCTGATCACATGAACATTTATACCCGAATGCAACCATACAAAAGTATCATTCACTCATGAATAATCTTTTGAAAGGTGTATTTGTCAACAACGTAAAAATTTACCTTAATTTCAGGCAAGAACAGACCATTTAAATGTGGAAGAGAATAAACACTCAATTTCTCTCAATTCAAATGATAAAATATGAACAATGTGTAGTGATAATAAAATAGGTTTTGACTTTTTTTAATTAGAAGAATAAAAATCAATTGTTGAAATTTTCTGGAGTGGTCAAAGGGAATGTAAGAAGGTCCAGAAAACTTTGACTAAAGATACTGAGTGAAAAAAAGATAATGAGTCAAGAGATTTCTAAAAAAATTAGAAAGATTTTACAAAAACACAGCAAATGTGATACACAGTCTATAGTACAGACAAAAAAAAATTAAATTCATTAAGAGTATCTGCATGCAGTGAGGGATCTTTATCATGTAAAATTTCCTAAGGTCTCTATAACTATTAATGATTCTAGACAAAAATTGAGTCAAGCTAAACTTTGTCTATTTCCCTTTCTTTAGGTCTCCTCTTCCAAGCTTGTCTCTGTATCCATTCTCAGAAAAGAATTCAATTCTCTAAAACTGCTCTAACCCTTTTTGAAAAGAATGAAGGGAAGGAGGGAAGGAAGAGTTAGCAGAAGTCTTATCAAACTGCTTCAAAAAGAATGGATGGCACACATCCCTCCCTGTTTTCCCCTAAAGTGAGCCCCCTGATCTTCCTAACTCCTGTAAAGAGCTTAATATTTTACCTCTAGCAGGGCTTCCATGTTTAAAAAAGAATTTTTGAGTATCCAGTATATACAACTGACAGAACTCTAGGCAATGCAACAAAGCCACAAAATCTGGACAAAGGGCTAAAACCTCTCAACCTTTCACATCCCACAGACGACACATGCTCCTGATGACAACGTATAAACCAACAATTTCAACACCCTAATCTTCAGTCAAAACTACAGTCCAAATACACTATAAATTTACATTAATATTATGTGGGAGCAGGTATTTGCAGTATAAATACACACACACACGTTTATTTTGAAGTAAAAGCCCAAACATGGGAGCACTGAATTTAAATCAAATTATGAACCCTTTCTGCAAACAGAACAATGAAACCAAGGTTCCTACCAAAGGAGTGCCTAGTGGGCAGGAAGAAAGTCTCAGAAACAGAATCACTCCCTGGTTCACCACTGGCTTCTGAACACAGGCTAGTGAAGAGCCTTGCAGCTATGCTATCATTTGAAACAGTGCACCTTTACCATCTATTAGGTAGATAACAGCAGCCATAAATAAGCACAGGATATGCAAAGGAGGGACTTTATATTTGGGGGCTCCAAAATCACTGCAGATGGTGACTGCAGCCATGAAATTAAAAGATGCTTCCTCCTTGGAAGAAAAGCTATGACCAACCTAGACAGCATATTCAAAAGCAGAGACATTACTTTGCCAACAAAGGTCCATCTAATTAAAGC
>NW_011494839.1:2665880-2671830 GCF_000754665.1 Bison bison bison | reverse complement strand
AAAAGCCCAAACATGGGAGCACTGAATTTAAATCAAATTATGAACCCTTTCTGCAAACAGAACAATGAAACCAAGGTTCCTACCAAAGGAGTGCCTAGTGGGCAGGAAGAAAGTCTCAGAAACAGAATCACTCCCTGGTTCACCACTGGCTACACGACCCTCCCCGCCCCCTCCATCATCCTCCCCACTGGCTTCTGAACACAGGCTAGTGAAGAGCCTTGCAGCTATGCTATCATTTGAAACAGTGCACCTTTACCATCTATTAGGTAGATAACAGCAGCCATAAATAAGCACAGGATATGCAAAGGAGGGACTTTATATTTGGGGGCTCCAAAATCACTGCAGATGGTGACTGCAGCCATGAAATTAAAAGATGCTTCCTCCTTGGAAGAAAAGCTATGACCAACCTAGACAGCATATTCAAAAGCAGAGACATTACTTTGCCAACAAAGGTCCATCTAATTAAAGCTACGGTTTTCCCAGTAGTCATGTATGAATGTGAGAGTTGGACTGTGAAGAAAGCTGAGCACCGAAGAATTGATGCTTTTGAACTGTGGTGTTGGAGAAGACTCTTGAGAGTCCCTTGGACTGCAAGAAGATCCAACCAGTCCATCCTAAAGGAGATCAATCCTGGGTGTTCATTGGAAGGACTGATGCTGAAGCTGAAACTCCTATACTTTGGCCACCTGATGTGAAGAGCTGACTTATTTGAAAAGACCCTGATGCTGGGAAAGATTGAAGGTGGGAGGAGAAGCGGACGACAGAGGATGAGATGGTTGGATGGCATCACTGACTCGATGAACATGAGTTTGAGCAAGCTCCAGGAGTTGGTGATGGACAGGGAAGCCTGGTGTGCTGCAGTCTACGGGGTCACAAAGAGTTGGACACTACTGAGTGACTGAACTGAACTGAAGCAGAGGAAATGTCACAAAAGAGGAAATGCAAATGTACAAAAACATATCAGAAAGTGTACTCTTGTTTACTGCAAGTGAAAACAGTGTACCACAGCACATCTACAGAAGCAATAAAGCATTTACTTAAGTGTTTATAAAATATTTTAAATGTTTATCTAACATATAGTATCACGACTGCATACTATACAATTGGAAAGAGATATGCTCATTCATCTTTGAACCATAAAAGTGAAGATTCGAGAAAGTCAAAAAGCTTTCCTACCTCCTGACCCAATCAAGTGATTTCACTCTAAAGACCTGATCAAACTTGCATGAAGGTATTAAATGAAGTTTTGCAGATAACAGCAACAGCCGGAAAGGAACTCTTACATTTAGCATCCAGAGAATGAGCTACTGACAGATCAACATCGCATCACCACTAACCACCATCAACTACAACTACGCACCACATCTGCCAATACCTGAGCCAATAGCCACATGCAGCTATTTAAACAGAACTCAACTGAAAATTCAAACCCACAGTCAAAACTAGCCACACTTCAAGTGCTCATCCAGCTATATACATGGCTGTGTGTGTGTGCTCAGCTGCTCAGTCATGTCCAACTCTTTGTGATCCCATGGACTGTAGTCCACCAGGCTCCTCTGTCCATGGCATTTTCCAGGCAAGAATACTGGAGTGGGTTGCCATTTCCTTCTCCAGGGGATATTCCTGACATAGGGATCAAACCCACAACTCCTGCATTGGCAGGTGGATTCTTTACCATTAGCACCAGCTGGGAGGCCCTGATATATGACTGTTGACTATTAGATAATACAGGAAACATTGCCATCATCAGAAAAACTTCTTCTGATAGTCTATTCATCTACTTAGCTGTGTCATGTCTCTCCTCCTCCCTTACATGCACCCATTTACCCAGAAATATCTTCTTAACCTTAGCCTAAAGAACTACCAAGTGAAGCTTACCTTCTTGTAGTCTCATGACACCTTGATAATGCCACTAGACAAGTATATCACATATAACCATACCATGTTCCTCACCAAAATTCTGTAAGCTTCTTCAAGGAGGAATCAACTGTTTTCCAAGGGGCTCTGAACTGTTCCAGCACACACAGGACTCTGATAATCTTTCCTATACTAAGAACACTGCTAAGGATGACAGATGTACACTATGACTACAAGTTAAAAATGTTTACGAATAAGGACGGCAAGGCTTCAAAAAGAAAAACCTGGTTAGGCTGGCAGGCTCACAAATGATTTTTTTTTTTAACTAATTCTTTGCATTTTCTCAGTACCTAACACATTCACAGAAGGTGTTCAGTAAATATTTGTGGAATAGTTTCTGTATTAAAAAAAAAAAAAGATACCAATAATGAACCCTATGGCAAAGGATGCACCTCTGGGTGATAATGATGTGCAGAGGTAGGTTCAGCAGTTGTAACAAATGTTACAACTGTAACAAATGATAAAATATCTCACAGGTAGGAGATGTTGATAACAGGGGAGGGGTACATCTCTCCATGTTCTACTCAATTGTGCCATGAACATAGAACTGCTCTAAAAAAATTAAGTCTATAAAAAAGATACAGATGCTAAATCAGAAATCAAATTTAGCTTATTACAGTACTAAAAACATGTTTGCACATTAGATCCCCAAATTTTGTTCAATAATAATACATACCATAGACTTACGATCATTTTTAAAAAACTGAACACCTCAGATTTCTCACCCAAATTAGATTCGTTTCCTTCCAGTGCATACAAAATCTGATTGAAATAATCCCACGTGAATGGCACCCCACTCCAGTATTCTTGCCTGGAGAATCCCATGGACAGAGGAGCCTGGTAGGCTGCAGTCCATGGGGTCGCAGAGTCGGACACGACTGAATCGACTTAGCAGCAGCAGCAGTGCTGTTTTGGCATGCTACCAATATACTAACTCAACTTCCACACTTAATAAGCACCTACCTATGAAAAGCACTGTGGCCACAGTGGTGAACAAGATAATTTCTGGTCTCACATTTTTGTTTTCCAAATAACAAAGGTATTCTGCGAGAGAAATGTTTAAATTCAGCTAACAAAAATCCCCAAAATGGCCACACACACACAAAAATCTATTATCCTTATTTTTCAAATAATTCAAAAATCTCATTATCAACCATTCAAGAAAGTGGTACATGACCTGTTTTAAAACAAAAAGTTAATGCCTCATTTACTTGGCATCCTTGGGAGAACTGGTGCTCCACATAAATGAACTTTCCAGATAACTCATGCTTTCCCATTTAAGCACCAACACAAACTGGAGGTTTTGTTTGTTTTAAACAGTATCAATCTTTAAACTTTTAAAAACAGATTCTATTAAATACTATTTTGACTAATGTCAAAAACATGATTGTGCTGTAGACACTTAAGATGCCAAACTTTTTAAAAGATGCTGGTTTTGAAGAGTGTTTCTTGCAGTCTTGAGCTTATGGTGCATCAGTTGTCAACCTTTGCCGCTCTCAGTGTACACCTGACTCCAGAAGCCTCCAAGCCCCCTGCAAATGTGCCGTTACTTGGAAAAGGAGTTTGTCAGAACTCAGAGGATCTCCAAATCTCCTTTGGCTGCTCAGAGTCTTCTGATTTCCTGAATCTGTTAAAAAGTCTACAGTTACAAACTCCAAAGCAAGTTTTGGATAAATGAGTTACTGCTAGACCTGGATGAAAGTCTTTATGTTGATTTCCTATTTTCAACTGAGGCTCAGTCAGTGACAACTTCATTAGCTATTCACTCATTCAGCCAGTATTTACTAAGTCCCTACTATGAACTGGGCTCCAATATGAAAGTAAAAATTGAAAAATGAAAAGATTGCTAGTTGTGAACATATTTTAAAATAGAAGTACTCTAAAAAAAAAAAAAATAGAAGTACTCTAAAATGACTTCTACTTAGTACCTAAGGAGGAAAAAAACAAGAACAGGTTTCCTCAAGTCTTTTCAATGAAACTACAAAACCACCTAAACTTTTTATAATTCCTGTAGCTCTAGACTTAGAAACTCAAGATTCAAGGGTAAACGAAGCTTTTGATTTAACCAAATATTTACTTTAGAAGCTCTGATTAAGGTTCCAAGATTTGTCTCTTTTTCAGTCTATTACAAATTCCCATTGGCCCAAAACAAATCACTATGATGTATGTTTTAGTATTAAATGATTATTAAAAAATTTGAAAATGATAAACATACCCACTCAGCACCATGGTAAGTTTAATGTCATTTTAATGTTGGCCATCACTAAGTTGAAAATTCAGGAGAACCAGAAGTTTCTGTACACGTCACTTTGGGGTACAAACAATTTTTTTTTTTTAAGTTTTAAGAGTAAGTATAGTCATCTTCCCAAATGATTCAGAAGGTAAAACAATCTGCGTGCAATGCAAGAGACGAAGGTTGGATCCTGGGTTGGGAAGATCCCCTGGAGAAGGAAAATGGCAACCCACTCCAGTATTGTTGCCTGGAGAATCCTACGAACAGAGGAGCCTGGCTAAAGGATGCCAAAGAGTCAGAGACGACTAAGCGACTAAGTATGGCATGGCATTACAGTGTGACTATCCAATATTTGCTTTATCTGCCACAATCAATTTTAAAATTCCATTACCCATTTATATCTAAAGGTAGGAAATGAATTAAGAAGGAATGGGGCTTAAAATTGGTCTCTGAGGATTAATTAAGGCATCAGGTAAAACCCCTGGCATCAGCCTTACTTGTATTAATTCCCTTGGAATCTCCGATATCATTCATTTTCTCCTTGGGGAGCACAACTAACCTTATTCACCTTTTATAATTTTACAAGTGATAACTGATTGTCTTCATTATAACATTTAGACTGAACCGGAAATGAGTATTAGTCATGCGCTACTGATATGAGAAAGGAAAAAGAGTTACTACCATTAAAAACCTTTTTAATCCATTAGTATCAATTTTTTAAAATCTGGAACCTGAAAATGCTTTAAGCAGTACTGTAAGGGCAGATCATGGACCTAACTTTCAAAATAACTACATAACATTATTTTTAAGTGTCACTTACAGTAATCTTTACAAGTTGACTCTGACCTCATTAGCATACCACTTTGTCCTGTGAAAGAAGTCTGATTTTAAATAAAAACAATTCAGATAAACCCAAATATAGGCTTCTGCTCTCTCTCGCCAAACTATTTAGGCAAAGAAGCAAATGACAAATATTTACTGGACACATCTACTCTAAGAAATCTCTATCGGGTGCCAGTAAAAAAAAAGAAATACAGACCGGGTTCAAGTTACTTACAATATACTTGTGTGTGGGGGGGGGGAGATATGTTCCCATAAAAGAAGCTAATATTAATCAACAGGAAAAACAAACATATGTGACTTAAAATGTGATCATGAACATGTAACGTTCTGGCAGCAGAAATGGAGGGCAATCAGTTCAAATGTAAACAAAATTCTTTTGTCCTCCCTATTTTAAATCTGGCAATCAAAATCAGCCAGAAATAAGAGGCTGGGCCAACAGCATCACTACGGGGAAAAAAACCAAAAAACCGAAATTCTCAGGAGCAACTGGTACTGGACCATTCAAAACAAAGTCTTCCTGTGAGTGCTCCATCAGTAGTTTTTCTCTTAAAAATCTTATCAAATTAAAAATAAAACTGATTCCTGGCTATCAACCTTCCGGAAACCGAAGCTTTGAGGAGGCACTGTGAATACTTGTTTCTCCGACCTCACTTAGGGTCCATCCACTGAATCGAGTAAGTAGGGAGACGAGCAACCGAGAATCGGCCTATTGTTCGGAGAACTGCAGGACTATCCCAGCACCGCGGGGCGCGCGGGAGGCGCAAACCCAGCACAGGTGTGTAGGGGTGCGGGGTGGCCAGGTGTGCCCAGGACCACAAGTAAGAAAGAAAGAGGCCCAACTTCCAGACTGAGAAGTCGAGAAAAGGAAGACGACTTAAGTCATTCCGGACCCTTAAGCCGCTGAGCACAGAGCGGGGCGAGCCTGGGGAGGGTACGAAGAGGTTCCCAGAGCCCACC
>NW_011494839.1:2665408-2665780 GCF_000754665.1 Bison bison bison | reverse complement strand
CGGGGTGGGGGGTGGGGTGAGGTTTGAGTCCCGAGGATCAAAGAAAAGCCTCTCGAATCGAGGGGGGTCAGCCTAGACATCCCCAAACAACGGGTAGTGCTGGTCGGGGGCGGTGAACGGCGAGGACTGGGGAGTAGGGGTCGCGGAGGTGAAGCCAGGTGGAAGGAGGTAAACAAAAGAGCAGCCCCCAAGTGTGGGGGCCCCGGCGGCGGCGTTTACCTGGGAGAGCTGCCGGGGATTGGGGCAGCCGAAGAGCGCGGAGCTGGAGCTGAAGCTGATGGCTCCTCGGCGGCTGAGGACGTGCTGGGGGACCGGCCTGTCCAGAGGCAGCACCGGCAGCTGGTAACATACTTCCATTGAATACGCCCGCCC
>NW_011494839.1:2637413-2664670 GCF_000754665.1 Bison bison bison | reverse complement strand
CAGCACTCCACCACCTTGGCCAAGGCGCGTGCGCACGAGGCCCCACCGTATGGGGATATTCCCCCTTATCGCTAAACTCTAGCGTTGGGGCGCGCGCTGAGGGTGTGGGGTGGGCTCCGCCTACGCGAGAGGCGCGATTCCGGCCTTTTCGCTACGGAAACCCCAAGCACGCGGCCCAGTCGCAGCGCTCAGCCCTGACTGCGGGGTCACCGCCGTGTTTCCCTCCTTGAATTCCCATTCTTGGGGCTCGTTGGGGACCGCTGCGGCAGTGACGTCGGCGGGCCGCGCGGCCACCGGACTCCCCTCTACGTCACTGCCAGTACCCCGGGAGGGTCGGGGTCGAGCGCTCCCCTGGCAGGTGCGGGCCCCGGGGCCGTCCCGGGTGGAGGGGCGGAGAGCAGAGCCCAGATAAGCGGGCATGAGGAGGGGGCGATGGGTTGGAGGGAAAACACCCGAGACTGAGAAAGAAGAAGTGAGAGTATGCACTGGAAAAAATGAGAAGAGAAGAATGAAAATGAGAAGACAAAGGGGGAAAAGAGACTGCACGCCCTTTTACCAAACTTGTTTTTGTTTCTTGGCTTCGATTTTTAGAAGGCAGGAGGAAAACTCTTGACCCGAGTTGTAGACTGCAGGTTTATTTTGTCACGTTTTTCCTCAAACCGTGAAAGCTTTTCAGCTGCAACTCTTTGTTTCAAGTGCATTCCAGCCTCTGGGACATCAGCCTAAACCAGCTCTCCCCGGATGGCAAAATTGCTTGGGCTCTGCTCTCAGGGGACCCACCCTTCCACTTACGTGCTATGACCAGCCACTGGCAAGGTGGCAGGTCTTTGAATGTACTGCATAACCCGTTCGGATGAGATCAGATATCATACGCTCGTGATTCCATAAATCAACAGAAGTCTGCAAAACCTTTTATCTTTCCACGGCATCTGTTTCTTGTGTATCACTTAATACTTTCTACGTCTTTGCGGCTATTTTTCAATTTGTCCGCTTTCTACTATTCAAAAAGACATCACTTCCACTATGGTTTCATGGATTTTTTTTGTCTTCACTAAGTGGAAGCTTCCCTTGAGCGCAACTTTTACCAACCCATGTCCTTGGACTCTTGGATAGGAGCCAGATGGAAAGTTCAAGTAAGGCTTTATTGGGCCTCATGCTACTGCAGGAGGGAGTGAAAACTAGCAACAGATCCCCTTGCTAGCTCCCTGGGGGAGAGGGGGGAGGGGCATGAGCCTGTCCCTTAAATGGAGTGAGGGTAGGGGTCCTGAGGTCATGCTGGAGAGGTGGCCTAGGTGGTCTACCCAGCCCTTTGATGATGTTGTGTGCAGAAATAATACACAGTACCCTGCTTTTGCTCCCCACATCTCAGAAGTGGCAGTTGGGTTTTTGGTCTTTTTGTAGCTTATTGTTCATAATTTGCCCCAGCTGTGCATGCATACCTGTATTATTTCTAGCCCCTTATTGTTTCTTTGTATTTATTGCTGGAGGAGCCCTCTGTTCAGGTGTAAGGACTGCATCAAAGGGTCCCAGGTCTTTGAAACCCTAATTACTCCCACAACATCTCACACATGTATTGAGCACCCTCTGTATGCTTGTGATTAAGCTGAGTACTCTCTTGCTTACTTCTGATGAAAACCCCATGAGGCAATAGTTTCTAAATTGAAACGAGGCTGAGGGAAACATAACTTGCCTAAGATCTTCCACAGACAAATGGCAGAACTTACCTCCAATAACATCTTAATTCTGTGTTCATCTAAACACCCAGAAGGCAATATTGGTGTGATATCAGACAGTATATGCCAAAATAACTGTCATATTTAGTAACATCTAAGAGACTCAAGTTTGATTAAGTCATTTGAAAAGACTCAAATGATTCAGAGAGGGGAGCTGACATTTCCTATTCACCCACTGCGAACCATGATAGATAGTCTACATACAATGTTTAACTTAACCCTATGCAACAGCCACATAAGTAAAAACTTGATCCCAGTTCTATAGATGGGGAATCAAGTTTGAGACCATAAACAATTTGTGCCACTTAACTCGGTACTGTACTATTTCAGAGCCATGCATTGCCACCACACCATGTGCTTTTTAGAGACCAGAACTTCAGCTGTTTTCAGTGTTCTTGACTATTGGAGAGTGTATTCTTCAGAAAAACAGAACCAATAGGGAAGGGAGAGAGAGAGTGAGTGATTGGCCACACCTGTGTCTGGTCCAGGAGGCAGAGAAGCCGGAGGAGCTGCAGGCTCTGCTGCCAGGGAGAAGAGTTAGCAGGTCATGTGCCAAATCACAGTGGTGTCTGGGACCCTGTGCAGATCTTTCAAGTGTAATGGCTGCTGCTTCACTTCCACTTTGTAATTCTCTCGCAAATTTCTACTGTGGCCAACTATAACCAAAACTATAAAAGGAAGAGAATTCTGGGAAATCCAGTTCCAGCTTAGCTAATTCCTGAGTACAAAACCATTCCACTCCAAATACTCACCAACTTGACATCCATACACACTCTTTTAATCATATTTAATTTTCAAATAAAAATGATAGCAAAATCATGCCTCTGTCCATATAATGTAACTTTCATATAACCCAAAACAACTCCCTACTTCCCTCAAAGAGGACAGAACCTTAGAGTGATTTTAATTCCTCTTCTTGACAAGTTACAGTATACCTTGGCTATTCTGTAACTTATATACTAAGATACAAGTTTACCTACTGTTAACACACTGTAAGGCACTCACCTCACACACTAGTAAAGTAATGCTCAAAATTCTCCAACCCAGGCTTCAGCAATACATGAACAATGAACTTCCAGATGTTCAAGTTGGTTTTAGAAAAGGCAGAGGAACCAGATATCAAATTGCCAACATCCACTGGATCATCAAAAAAGCAAGAGAGTTCCAGAAAAACATCTATTTCTGCTTTGTTGACTATGCCAAAGCCTTTGACTGTGGATTACAATAAACTGTGGAAAATTCTGAAAGAGATGGGAATACCAGACCACCTGTCTTGCCTCTTGGGAAATCTGTATGCAGGTCAGGAAGCAACAGTTAGAACTGGACATGGAACAACAGACTGGTTCCAAATAGGAAAAGGAGTATGTCAAGGCTGTATATGGTCACCCTGCTTATTTTTATGCAGAGTACATTATGAGAAACGCTGGGCTGGATGAAGCACAAGCTGGAACCAAGACTGCCGGGAGAAATATCAATAACCTCAGATATGCAGATGACACCACCCTTATGACAGAAAGTGAAGAAGAACTAAAGAGCCTCTTGATGAAAGTGAAAGAGGAGAGTGAGAAAGTTGGCTTAAAGCTCAACATTCAGAAAACTAAGATCATGGCATCCAGTCCATCACTTCATGGCAAATAAATGGGGAAACAGTGTCAGACTTTATTTTGGGGGGCTCCAAAATCACTGCAGATGGTGACTGCAGCCATGAAATAAAGACGCTTACTCCTTGGAAGAAAAGTTATGACCAACCTAGACAGCATATTAAAAAGCAGAGACATTACTTTACCAACAAAGGTCCGTCTAGTCAAGGCTATGGTTTTTCCAGTAGTCATGTATGGATGTGAGAGTTGGACTATAAAGAAAGCTGAGCACAGAATTGATGCTTTTATACTGTGGTGTTGGGGAAGACTCTTGAGAGTCCCTTGGACTGCAAGGAGATCCAACCAGTCCATCCTAAGGGAAATCAGTCCTGAGTGTTCATTGGAAGGACTGATGTTGAAGCTGAAACCAATATTTCAGCCACCTGATGCAAAAAGCTGACTCATTTGAAAAGACCCTGATGCTGGGAAAGATTGAAGGCAGGAGGAGAAAGGGACGACAGAGGATGAGATGGTTGAATGGCATCACCGACTCAGTGGATATTAGTTTGGTTAAACTCCGGGAGTTGGTGATGGACAGGGAGGCCTGGCATGCTGTGGTCCATGGGGTTGCAAAGAGTCGGACATGACTAAGCAACTGAACTGAACTGAAGGGAATGAGAGAAGAGTAAAAGAAAATAATTGGTTAATAAATACACAAATTCATATCAAAATTAGGAAAAAAGCTCAGAACTTTTAAAGTCCTTGTATCTGCAATTGACAACATGATCATAATTACTATGTATAACTATTTTCTCCCATTACCTGTTTCATATCCCCTTTGCCTTCAGCAAGAATCTCAGCTGAAAATGATTCCTGGCCTTCATTCCTCGGAGAAGGCAATGGCACCCCACTCCAGTACTCTTGCCTGGAAAATCCCATGGGCGGAGGAGCCTGGTAGGCTGCAGTCCATGGGGTCGCTAGGAGTCCGACACGACTGAGCGACTTCACTTTCACTTTTCCCTTTCGTGCATTGGAGAAGGAAATGGCAACCCACTCCATTGTTCTTGCCTGGAGAATCCCAAGGACGGGAGAGCCTGGTGGGCTGCCATCTATGGGGTCACACAGAGTCGGACACGACTGAAGTGACTTAGCAGCAGTAGCAGCAGACCTTCATTCCTAAAGGATCTGGCCACCAGAGGTTCTAATTCTATCTAAAAGTATTCTTGGGTTGTAGTTTTCCCTTGCCATAACACATAGCATTGGAGTACTAAATACTAAGAGACACCCCAAAGAATCTCCTGCATTCCAGCCATATTTCTCCTGTTTTCCATTGTGTAGCAACAACTCAAAATCTGCTTTGTAGTCAGGGTCAGTCACCCCAGGCAGTAGTATGAGGTTTCTTCACCTGTTGGTTAACTAGCACCAGGATCCTCAAATGGCCAAGAGGCAATCTCAACTTCCAGTTTAATTGAACTCTTGTGGTGTATCCTGATGCAAACATTCTTCCTTGAGAATGAAGACCTCTGGACCAGGAGACCCCAAAGTTGCAGGAATGGAAAGCAAAATTTTGCACTAGGGGTAAACGTAACTTCTTAAAAATAACTTCCCACTCCCAGTCCCACTCTTTGATTCCTGGACCATGGATATACATTTTGATTTAGAACATATGCCAAGACCTGGAGAATATTATCCTAGCCACAGGAAGTGCTGCCACCCAGTCGGAACCATTTTTGAGTCTTCAAAAGGCCATTCCAGTGAACCTTAAAACATGCTAAGTGAAGGAAGCCAGATACGAAATGCTAAATACTGTACGACTTCATTTATATGAGATATCCAGAACAGGCAAACCATGGAGACAGAAAGCTAATTTGTTCTTGCCAGGGGCTGGAGAGAGGGAGGAACGGGGAGACTGACTAATGGGTATAGGGTTTCCTTTCCGGGTAATGAAAAAGTTCTGGAGCTAGACAGTGGTGACAGTTGCATAGCATTGTAACTGTACTTAATGCCACTGCATTGTACATTTTAAAATGGCTAAAATTGTAAATTTTTATCACAATAAAGAGAAAGGCCATTTGATCATCCTATTAAGTCAGCTACTTCAGGGTAACATATTAAGACCAGTAAATTCTATGAGCATGAACCCATTGCTTTATTTGCTGTAAAGTGAGTTATCTTGGTTAGAAGTAATACTGTGTGGAATAGCATAATTGTGTTAAGTCCATATGTGGTAGTATTGATAGAAGCATTGCCATCAGGGGAGGAAATTCATTTCCAGAATAAGTATCTATTCAGGGAGAAAAAAAAAAAAAAAAAGACTGCTTCGTCCATAATGGAAATGGCTCAGTGCAATGTACTTGATGGCTAAGTGATACCTCCAGGAAATGAAAGCTTAGTCTTACACTCTGCTGTTGGCAACTTAGCAGTTGCTGTAGCCAGACTGGCCTTGTTGAGTAGGAATCGATCCTGCTAAACCCCCATCGAACCCTCATCCTGCCACCAAGGTCACGTTGTTCATGAGTCTGTTGGGCAGGAACAGGGTTGGATGAAGCAAAAGGCTGACTGACACACAGAATGTACCATCTCATCCACCTGATTATTATGCTTATCCTCTGATGAGATTCCTCTTTGGAAGCCCATGAGACACAAATATATTCACACCCTGCTCATCCAGTCCATCCACATATGCATACCCCCTTTCCCAGGCCTCCTTGTAATCAATTGTCTAATTATATTCCTAAATTTCAGACCATACAGCCTATTGGTCAGACATTGCCCATCAGCATGATCTGTATATCTAGCTCTCTCTCTCTTCAGGGGGAAAAAAAAAGAACAACCAGGTACACTGCCCCAAGTTCTCCCACTGGGAGTATTTCTCTTCACCACCTTCAGGACCACCCCCAAAGAGTGATCATAGTGCTGTAGCTATCCACGTTTCTGCACCATAGAATATAGAACTACTTGTAAGTCAATCCCAAGTCAAATACTTTTCTTCTATCACTCAGTAGGAGATAGGGGGCTCCCCGTGATGCCTTATATGAAAGTTGAGAAACAGGAGGCAAAGTATTAATAGTAGTAACGGGACTGATGGCCATCAGCCCACAAGCTTATATTTATGTGCACCTTCCTTGTTTTATGTCCCTGGATATGTCCCAGTGTCTCCTAGTTTACAGTCTATGGAAACTTGAATAGAAATTATATCCTACTTTTGTGTGAAAATTGTATAAATCTTAATTATGTCGAATTGGTTCACAGTGCTTTTCAGGTCTACTATATCCTTCTGTTTCTCTGTATATTCATTCTATTAATTTTTGAGAGCCTGATTTTGAGACTCCAACTAAAAATCTTAATTTATCTACTTATAAAATAATTTCAATATATAGTGGAACTATATGCAACCTGCATTTTGCAAGTCTCCTGTAAATGTGTTATCATACTTTTATAATTTAAAAAAATAAAGTCCTATGTCAAGGGGCAACTAAGCCCACACACTGCAACTACTGAAGCCTGTGAGCCCTAGAGCCCATGCTCTGCAACAAGAGAAGTCACTGCACTGAAAAGCCCGTGCACTGCAACTAGAGAGTAGCCCTCACTAGCTGTAGTAGAGAAAGCTCATGTGCAGCCAATAAATGAACAAAAATAAAATCTATGACCCAAATTTTTCTAAAAAAATCCTATAGGAAATGAAAAGTGTAGTTATAAACCATCAGCATGATCTGTATATCATGATCTGTATACAATAATAATAACAGCCAACTCTCTCAGCCTTTGTAGATAAATTGAACCAAACAGTCTCTGGACTTGGGTTCATAGGCAGAGCTGAGAGTGGGGTTAGAGTGACACATGAAAAGTGGTGGGATAAATGAGACTCTGCCTACTTGTTGACAGCTGAGTTTATATCTTTGAGGCAAGGGGTTGGGAGATTCCTCTTTTAGAAAATTGGACCTATCTGGGACTTCCCTGGTGGTCTAGTGATTCAGAATATGTGTTCCAATGCAGGGGGACTGGGTTTGACTCCTGGTCGGGGAACTAGATCCCACATGCTGCAACTAAGAGTTCGCATGCCACAGCTAAAGATCCCAAGTGCTGCAACTAAGATCCACTGCAGCCAAAATAAATAAATAAACAAATTTTTTTTTTGTTAAAGAAAAAGAAAAGTGAACCTATCGAAGGCAAAAGTTTTACAGGTCAGTTTGGAGTCTTCCAGTCAAATAAATAGGTCAGCACATAAATCTAAGATAAATCGTCCTTCCTGTGTACGTAGAGTTAGAAATATCATATCAGTGTCTCATTCTTAAATATGAAAGAACAATCAAGCACAATCAGAATTTAAATAAATCCCATAAAATGAGAGACAATGAAATGAAAAATGCAAAAACAAACAAGAGGAAACAAACAATAGAGAGACTCCTTTTTCCAAAAAAAAACCCCAATAATATCACTGGATATCATATACAAAAATATGATATAAAAGAAAAATGAATAATTTTTAAAATTAAAAACTATGATAGGAAAAATTAAATATTTAATGGATGTTTTAGAAACTAAATTTGAAGATATCTTCCCAAAAGTAGCTTCCCTGGTGGCTCAGACGGTAAAGCGTCTGCCTGTAAATCGGGAGACCTGGATTTGATCCCTGAGTCAGGAAGATCCCCTGGAGAAGGAAATGGCAACCCACTCCAGTACTCTTGCCTGGAAAATTCCATGGATGGAGGAGCCTGGTAGACTAGTCCATGGGGTGGCAAAGAGTTGGACATGACTGAGCAACTTCACAGTTTCACTGGTTCCCAAAAGTAAAACAAAAAATTAAAGATTCAGATAATGGGGCCTTCCTGGTGGTCCAGTGATTAAGAATCTGCCTTCCAATGCAAGGGACACTGATTCGATCCCTGGTCCAGGAGGATCCCACGTGCCATAGGGCAACTGAGCCTGTGTGTCACAACTAATGAACCCGGATTCTAGAGCCCACAAGCCAAAAGTACTAAAGCCCGTGTGCCCCTGGAGCCTGTGCTCCACAACAAGGGAAGCCACAGCAAGGACAAGCCCTCAGCAGCACAACTGGAGAGCAGTCCCCACTCACCATAACTAGAGAAAGCCTGAGTGCAGCAACAAAGACCCAGCACAGCCCAAATAAATGCCATTTTTAAAAAAGACCTAGACAGTGTAAGAAAAGATATTAATATGGAAGTCCCAGTCCAGGATATTTAGCATCCAAAATAAAAATGGTCAGGAAGAAATGATTGAGGAAATTACAGGGAAGAAAAAATTCAGGAAAATCTACCTGAACTGAATTTCCAGATGGAAGCAGCCAAATTTGTGCCTAGAAGAACAGATAAAGACCTACACCAAGGTATATCGTGTCATTTCGTATAATGGGGACAAAAATAAAATTTTAAAATCTTCCAGGGAATGAAAATAAAAGCAGGTCACATACAAAGGACCATCTCAACAAAGAGAAAGTGTTGAAAGTGAAGTGTTAGTAGCTCAGTCGTGTCCAACTCTTTGTGACCCCATGGACTGTAGACCGCCAGGCTCCTCTGTCCACAGGATTCTCCAGGCAAGAATACTGGAGTGGGTAGTCAAGCCCTTCTCCAGGGTATCTCCCTGACCAAGGGATCAAACCTGGGTCTCCCCACATTGCAGGCAGATTCTTTGCCATCTGAGCCACCAGGGAAGCCCAAAGAGAAAGCTGAGAGAGAAACCAGGCCATGTAGGAGCGGGAGTATGGGGGCTCTGAGATAAAAGTGAAACTAAGAGATGACCTGAAGAGGCTGAACACAATGAGAGAAGCTCTGGCAGAGTTCTGGAATAAATTTTTTAATACTACATAGAACACTAAGCAAAAGAAAAATACAATTATTAACACCAAGGGAAAAAATGTATGAGAATATAGATTTAATCATCATATACTATATGGCTCCTCTATAAATAATAGTTACATATTCACAATAATATAGGCCCTGAATACTGACAACAAAAATATGGTGTTATAACTATACTGATGGATAGGAGGGGATGAATTGTGTTTATTTGGGTGGTATTAGAAAGATAAATTTTCATCTTTCATAGTAGAATATTAATAGACAATATCTATATTGTCTAGAGATGTGAGCTAATAACAGGGAGCTAAATATTGTAAGTGCTTGTCAGTCACTCAGTCATGTCTGGCTCTTTGTGACCCCATGAACCCTGCCAGGTTTCTCTGTCCATCGGATTCTCCAGTCAAGAATACTGGAGTGGGTAATCATTTCCTTCTCCAGGGGATCTTCCTGACCCAGAGATGGAACACGGGTCTCCTACATTGCAGGTAGATTCTTTATAGTCTGAGCCACCAGGGAAGCCTATAAGGAGCAATTTAAAATATTAAAATATTTCAATTTTTTTACAATATTTTAATATTTAAGGAGCAATTTAAAACAGTAAACATTCTTGCCTCAGCAGAACAGAAACTGGTAGAATACTGAGATGGAACAATATGCTCCTAGGTTTATTCTAATATAGTAGAACCACTGAACTCTAAAACTATGTGTTATTTTTCTCATTAAAAATTAAAATAATTATAGTGAGTCAACTATGTTCCCCTAAAGAGATGTTGAAGCCCTAACTCAAGCCAGGGCCTTCTGGGGCTACCCAGGTGGCACTAGTGGTAAAGAACGTGCTGGCCAATGTGGGAGATGTAAGAGACACAGGTTTGATCCCTGGGTCGGGAAGATCCCCTGGAGGAGGAAATGGCAGCCCACTCTGTATTCTTGCCTGAGAAAGCTTGTGGAAAGAGGAGCCTGGCAGGCTACAGTCCATGGGGTAGCAAAGTGTTAGACACAACTGAAGTAACTTACTGAATACCAGACCACCTGACCTGCCTCTTGAGAAATCTATATGCAGGTCAAGAAGCAACAGTTAGAACTGGACATAGAACAACAGCTGCTGCTGCTGCTAAGTTGCTTCAGTTGTGTCCAACTCTTTGTGACCTCATAGATGGCAGCCTACCAGGCTCCACTGTCCCTGGGATTCTCCAGGCAAGAACACTGGAGTGGGTTGCCATTTCCTTCTCCAATGCATGAAAGTGAAAAGTGAAAGTAAAGTCATTCAGTCGTGTCTGACTCTTCACGACCCCATGGACTGCAGCCTACCAGGCTCCTCCGTCCATGGGATTTTCCAGGCAAGAATACTCAAGTGGTTGCCATTGCCTTCTCCGATAAAACAACAGACTGGTTCCAAATAGGAAAAGGAGTACGTCAAGGCTGTATACTGTCACCCTGCTTCTTTAACTTATATGCAGAGTACATCATGAGAAAGCTGGGCTGGATGAAGCACAAGCTGGAATCAAGATTGCGGGGAGAAATATCAATAACCTCAGATATGTAGATGACACACCCTTATGGCAGAAAGCGAAGAAGAACTAAAGAGCCTTTTGATGAAAGTGAAAGAGGAGAGTGAAAAAGTTGACTTAAAACTCAACATTCAGAAAACTAAGATCATGGCATCCGGTCCCATCACTTCATGGCAAATAGATGGGGAAACAATGGAAACAGTGACAAATTTTATTTTGGGGGCTCCAAAATCACTGCAGATGGTGACTGTAGCCATGAAATGAAAAAGATGCTTGCTCCTTGGCTGAAAAGTTATGATCAACCTAGACAGCATATTAAAAAGGCGAGACATTACTTTGCCAACAAAGGTCTGTCTAGTCAAAGCTGTGGTGTTTTCCAATAGTCCTGTATGGATGTGAGAGTTGGATTGTAAAGAAAGCTGTGCGCTGAAGAATTGCTTTTGAACTGTGGTGTTGGAGAAGACTCTTGAGAGTCCCTTGGACTGCAAGGAGAACCAACCAGTCCATCCTAAAGGAAATCAGTCCTGAATATTCACTGGAAGGACAGTTGCAGAAGCTGAAACTCTAATTCTTTGGCCACCCGATGCAAAGAAATGACTCATTGGAAAAGACCCCGATGCTGGGAAAGATTGAAGGTGGGAGGAGAAGGGGACAACAGAGGATGAGATGGTTGAATGGCATCACCAACTCAATGGACACGAGTTTGAGTTGGTGACGGACAGGGAAGCCTGGCGTGCTGCAGTCCCTCGGTTCGCAAAGAGTCGGACATGACTGAGCAACTGAACTGAACTGAACTGAAGCAACTTAGCATGCATGACCTTATTTGGAAATAGAGTCTTTGCATATGTAATCAAGTTAAGGTCATACAGAATTAGAGTGGGCCTGATTCCTGACACGGAGAAGGCAATGGCAGCCCACTCCAGTACTCTTGCCTGGAAAATCCCATGGGCAGAGGAGCCTGGTAGGCTGCAGTCCATGGGGTCGCTAAGAGTCAGATACGACTGAGCGACTTCACTTTCACTTTTCACTTTCATGCATTGGAGAAGGAAATGGCAACCCACTCCAGTGTTCTTGCCTGGAGAATCCCAGGGACCGGGGAGCTTGGTGGGCTGCTGTCTATGGGGTCGAACAGAGTCGGACACGACTGAAGTGACTTAGATTCCTGACAACCGGTGTCCTTATAAGAAGAGGAGGATTTGGAGGCCCACGTAAACACAGGCAAAAACGACATGTGAAAACAGAGATGGAGATTGGAGTGTTACGTCTACAAGCCAAGAAACATGGAGGACTGCCAACAACCACCAAAAGCTAAGAGAGAGGAATTAGACAAATTTTCTTCCAGAGACTTCAGAGGGAGCACGGCTTCGCCAATATCTTGATTTTGAACTTCAAGCTCCCAAAACTACAAAAGAATATGTTTCTGTTTTTCTAAGTCACCCAGTTTACGGTAATTTGTCACACAGTTTATTGCAACCTAAGGAAACTAATACAATTGTGTTCTTCAACTTCTGTGTACCTGAATTGGAGCAGGAGATGTTTCACAGAAGGCCTATTCTTCTAAGTTCATGTCCACATTTGAGATTAAAAAAAAAAACTAATCAAGTTAGCTGGGGGGTTTTGTATTTTTTGTTTTTTTTAAGGGCACAGTATAAAACCCATCTGTTCAATTAAGGGACGTGGGAGCACTGGCAAATGTGAAGCACAAATTTTGGTCTCTAGTTACAATATAAATATTTAAGAGTATGCCTCCCTGAGATTAACTTTCTGTTTTTTAAAATATTACCATTCTCTCTTGCTATCTCTGAAGGAGAATAGTTATAAAGAATAGGTCCCTTTCCTTCACACCCCATACAATAATAATGTAAAATGTTGAATGGAGTGACTATTATTCAGAACAGCAAACTCTTTGGGGGCTTCCCAGGTGACTCAAGTGGTAAAGAATCCGCTTGCCAGTAGAGGAGACACAATCCCTGGGTTGGGAAGATCTCCTGGAATAGGAAATGGCAACCCGCTCCTGTATTCTTGCCTGGAGAATCCCAGCAAGCCTCTTCCTGCAGGCTGGCAGGCTGCAGTCCATGGGGTCACAAAAGAGGTGGACATGACTGAGTGACTGGGCACACAAACTTTTAAAGTGGAATTGAAAATTAATTACTAAATGTTTCTCCAACTAAAATGTTTCTCCAGCTCCTCCCTCCTCCTTGCCCCCTCCCTCAAAAAATACATTGAATCGTGACCTCCAATAACTCAAAAATGTGATCTTATTGGGAAATGAGGTCAATACGTGCTCAGTCGTGTCCATCTCTGTGTGGCCCCAGGGACTGTAGCCCACCAGGCTTCTCTGTCCATGAAATGTTCCAGGCAAGAATACTGGAATGGCTTGCCATTTCTTCCTCCAAGGGATCTTCCCGACCCTGGGATCAAACCTGTGTTTCCTGTGTCTCCTGCACTTGCAGACAGATTTTTACCACTGCACCACCCAGGACGCCCCAAGGTCATCACAGATACTGTTAAATTTAAATTAAAATGAGGTCATAATGAATTAGGATGGGCCCTTAATCCATTTGTTTTTATAAGAAAACGGCCATGTGTTGGGACTTCCCTGGTGGTCCAGTGGCTCAAACTCTGCACTCCTAATGCAGGGGCCGGGATTCCACCTCTGGCTGGGGAGCTGAATCCCACATGCCACAAACTGAAGATCTCATATACTGCATCTAAGACTTGGTACAGACAAATATATAAAAATTAAGAAGAAGAAGAAGATAGTCATGTAAAGACACAGGTACAGGGAGAAGGCTGTGTGAAGATGGAGGCAGAGGCTGAACAGATGCCTCTACAAGTCAAGGATGCCGAGGGTCACTGGCTGTCACCATGAGTTCCTAGGTAGATGACATGGAACATCCTAGGACAGAGACATGAAACAGATTCTTCCTCAGAGCACTAGATGGAACCAGCTCTGCAGACACCTTGACTCTGGACTTCTGGTCTCCAGAACTGTGAGAGAATAAATTTCTCCTGTTTTAAGCCACCCAGTGTATACAGCATAACTTAAAATTTACCGTTAGCCACCCAGTCTGTGAGACTTTGAGTGGCAGTTTTAGGAAATAAATATTCAGGGCTTTTATCAAAATTATAATATTTGGGGTGGGATAAAGGGTCCTTGAAAATGTTTTCAGTTCTAGTTTTTTCATTCATTTGTTTATTCACTAAATGGTGGTTGGGTGACTACTTTGTGTTAAGCCCTCCTCTGGTCAATAGAGATAAAATAAGATAGAGAAAGGTCCTGTCTGAATGAAGTGAAAACTCTAATGGAGAAGAGTAATAAATAAATACATAACGCAACATAACAAGCTAATTTTAAGTGTGTGAATAAAAATAAAACAGGGAATGTATTAGAAAGTGGTATAAAGAGACTTATGAAAGGCATCTTTGAAAAGATGATATTTGAACTGAGCCTTGAATGAAGTCAGGAAGTAAGCTAGGCAAGGATTAGTGAGTACAGAGAGCTTTCTTGATAGAGGGAACCAGGATAAACACCTAGCATATGAATAAGGCCAATCAATGTAGAGGGAACACAGTGATTGGGAAGCAGGGAAGGGAGATGAGACCAAATCAGTGTAGGCCTGGTTAAGGATTTGGGTATTATTCTAAGTGTGATGGGAAGCCATTGGAATGTTCTATTGTTTTGTTTAATCAGAGAGGTGATATTCTCTGATTTATGTGTTTTAAAGATCTCTCTGGCTGCTCTGTAGATGATGGTTTCTAAATGAAAAGTGGAAGCAAGGAGATGCATTAAACAGCTTTTTAAAAAGCCCAAAAGAAAGGTGGTGGTGCCTTTGAGCATCTTTGGAGGTAACCATCTAAGCCTAAAAAATGCCATCCCCTTTTCAAGTTAAATATCATACAATCATGGGGTTCTTTCACATCCCCTGAACTTTTTTTTTTGGCCATGCCATGCAGCTTGTGGGGTCTTAGTTCCTTGACCAGGGATCAAACCTGGGCCCATGGCAGCAAACTTCTAACAACTGGACCACCAGGGAATCCCTCCTCCCCTGAACTTCTTGAGAGCAGATACCAGCCGGAGTTTCTGAATCAACTAGTTAACATCCATTTAGAACATCTTATTCATAGCTCAAATCCTAAAATAGCTCTAAAGTTGAGGAATGAAATTGCTATTGAAAAATCTCAGGATTAATTTTTTTAGGTAAGCAACTTATATAATTAAGTTGTTATAAGGTATAGCAAAATGTTATGTATGTTAGCAGTATCAGTTTTTAAAATGCGACAAAAATAATTATCCTACTTATAGTATTTAGAAATCTCATATTATCTAAGAATTAGTAAAACGTCACAATTCTTAGAGTAAAAGGAGTCAGTATTCAAAATTCAGCTAATTTTAAAGAGACATCTGTTCATTTGGGAATAAGTGAATATAATTAGAAATAATGGTCATTGACTCTAGAAAATGAAATGTATTTGCCAGCAGGCAAAATACTATAATTGCAATGTCCCAACTGGGCTTCTCTGGTAGCTCAATGGTAAAGAATCTACCTACAATACAGGAGATGCAGGTTCAACCCCTGGGTTGGGAAGATCCTCTGGAGAAGGAAATGGCAAGCCACTCCAGTATCCTTGCCTGGGAAATCCTTTGGACAGAAGGAGCCTGGCAGGCTATAGTTGCAAGAGTTGGATGCTACTGAGCCGCTGAACGACAACAAAATGTCCCTACTGGCAATTATGATGAAACACACAGTCCACAAGTCAGCACAAGTAGACTGCAGTCGCATACACGTGGGAAGACAAAGGAACCAATTATTTGTAAAGCCAAGCAAAATATTAATAAAAGTTTTAAACCAAAGGAGCACTTTACCAAAAAAAAAAAACAAAAAACACCCAAAAAACAAAAAAACACCTTCCAAAACAAAAACAAAAGTAAAAACAACAAAAGGTAAAAAAAAAAAAAAACAAACCCTGGAGCAAAGCCACAAGAAACAGGTTGCTCTTAAGTTAAACAAAGTTCAGTCTCATGAAAGTCTTCCCCATGAAGAAAGACTTCCTCTGAGAAAGTCTTCCTCAGTTGGAAGGAATGTTTTCCTTAATCTGTGGAGAGTTTCACTTGCCAAATAAAACTAAGATGCCCCTCCTCATCCATCACGTTTAAATGAAATCACACTCTTCAGGCTTATAATAAATGCAGCAACGATGAAAATTCTCAAAGAAGTAGAAATAAAAAATGTTTTGCACAGGCATGAATAAAAGCTATCAGAAAAGAAAATACCAATTGTTCTGGAAAGTAAGTGACTAGAAATGTCAGTGAGAGGAGAGAATGCTCCAGCTCCTGTGAAACTCACAGAACACAGGACTTTGGAGTGACTGGTACCCTCAGAGACCTCATTCTAGTATTCTAGACTGCTCTTCCCACAAGCACCTTGCCCTTTCTTCTCCACGTCTTCACTCACAATATTCCCTCTGAACTGAGCACCCATTCCCTCCCACCCAGTGGCTGGAAGTTTGAAGGCTCCCCAAGTACGAATCCTACATATCAGATGATACAGTTTACATGTCCATCTTCAACGAAGCCTTTCCTGAACTTCTCAGCTGGAAGCAATCTCTCTCTTACAAGGTCCTGTACGACCATCCGTGCTTCTCTTACTGCTACTGCTAAGTCACTTCAGTCGTGTCTGACTCTGCGACCCCATAGACGGCAGCCCACCAGGCTCCCCCGTCCCTGGGATTCTCCAGGCAAGAACACTGGAGTGGGTTACCGTTTCCTTCTCCAATGCATGAAAGTGAAGTCGCTCAGTCGTGTCTGACTCTTAGCGATCCCATGGACTGCAGCCCACCTGGCTCCTCCATCCATGGGATTTTCCAGGCAAGAGTACTGGAGTGGGGTGCCTTTGCCTTCTCTGGTGCTTCTCTTAAGGCACTCCCATTTGTGCATGATGCGATGTTTATTTATGTACATAAGTAATCTCTCTGGATTCCTAAATACAGATGTTCTGCAAAGATCTCTGCTGGACCCTTTTCTCTTGTCAGTCTATACGGTATCCTCACACACTCAGACAACAAGTATCCCTCCACCATGGCCATTTCTCCACTGCTTTGCTGTCTCTTACCTCTATGAACATGACTCCAAAATCTCTACTCCCATCTTCCGTCCTATGGGTCTCTCAAGTTTCAGCCCCTTGTTTCTGACTGCCTCAGATTTCTGCATCAAGTTGCCCCTTTTAACCTTAAACTCACTAAATCTACAGTGGAAATGGTCATCTTCCCCACCCAACTTTCTTCCTCTGTTCTCCTTATGGTAAAGACACCACTGTCTTCCTGGTCATTTGGGTGCAAAACCCTCCGCTATCCTCACTGTCTAGATCCAGTCGGTAACAAAGCCTTGCCAATTTCATTTCTGTAATATGATTGTCATTTCAACCCTTTTTTCTCACCCCCTTTCCCTTTCCCTAACCAACTATTAATGTCGCATGTCGTCCACTACTGTATCCACAGTATCTCGAATGATGTCTTACCTAAAGTGGAAAATCAGCAAATACACACTGAAAGATTAAACGAGTGAATTTCCCACCCCAACACCTTTGCTCATGCAATTCTCTTCTCTCGAAGTGTCCTTGTACCCCATAGTCAGTATCTTCACTGTACAAGGCAATTGCTATATCAGAGGGCAAAGGTCAGATTTCAGACTTCTGAATCAGTCATGATTCTTTTCAAACAAATTTGACTATTTTAAAGAGGACAACAAAAACAATTTTTCAAATGATGAGATGGAGACGTACAAAATGGAGCGGAGCCTGGAAATGGGCAGGGTAACCTACAGGCTAGACAGAAGCATTTGGCATGGATGCCACCACCTTTATTATCACTATACTCCACTGCCGCTGAACTAACAAGCCAATACAACCTCTTCATCTTAAGTTACTTGCTCCAGGTCTAAAGTCTCAGGTTGGCATGTACATTTGGCTATTCCCAGATTATATGCAGGGTTCAAGGTCACGGGGTACTTGTTCCTTGACTTTCATAGGAGGTGGCAAGATTGCCTCTCCAAAAGACTCATAAAATGAAAGAATACCTATATTTATAAGAGGATTCAGATGCTGGGCAACAAAATAGAGCAACAAATGTCTACTACCCTGTGTGGTGGCCATGCCCAGTGGCCATCTTTCTTCAAGGAAAACAACAGACAGTGTTTGTTGTCAATGATAAATTTCAAACTTTCAAGTGAGTATTAGAATTTTGAAAAATTTTGTCCACCATCATGAGCTAATCCTGAAAGATTTTTTTTTTTCTTTTTCTTTTTGGCCACATTGCACAACCTGTGGGATCTCAGTTCCTTGACCAGGGAGTGAACCCAGGGTCGCAGTAATGAGACCACCAAGTCCTAACCATTGAATCGTCAGGGAATTCCTCTGTAAAAATTTTAAAAATGAGATCCATGGTGATATTAATGGATGTATTTTTATTTTTCAGCAATAAGTATATATATTAAAGTGTAGTTGATGTGCAATATTATATAAGTTGGGGTTTCCCTAGTAGCTCACAGTAAAGAATCTGCCTGCAGTGCAGGAGATGTGAGTTTGACCTCTGGGCAGGAAGATCCCCTGGAGAAAGAAATGGCAACCCACTCCAGCATTCTTGCCTAGGAAATCCCAGGGACAGAGGAGCCTGGCAGGCTACATACAGTCCATGAGGTCGCAAAAGAGTTGAACACGACTGAGCGACTAAACAACACCAACAATTATATGTTACAGGTGAGCAATATTTAAAGGTGCAATTTTTAAAAGTTATAGTTGTTATAAAATATTGGCTGTATTCTCTGCATTATACAATATATCCTTGCGCAATAAAGTGTTTCTAATTAGGGTATGTACTTTGTTTTTTTAGACATAATGCTATTGCACACTTCACACACTACATTACAGTTTAAACATAACTTTTATGTGTGCTGGGAAGCCAAAAATTTGTGTGACTTGCTTTGCTGTGATATTCACTCTATTTCTAAGGTGGTCTGAAACCCTAACCCACGATCTCTCTGATATATGTCTATATGTGGGCTTCCCTCTGCCTGCTAATGGAGGAGATGCCAAAGACTTGCTTGGATTCCATCCCCGAATGGGGAAGACCCCCTGGAGTAGGATATGGCAACCCACTCCAGTATCCTTGCCCAGGAAATACCATGGACAGAGGAGCCTGGTGGGCTACAGTCCATGGAGTTGCAAAGAGTGGGACACAGCTGAGCACACACACACACATGCCTGCATTTACATGAATATTTGTCATAAGCTGTTTATTTTTATTTAAGATGTTTACATTTCCACATAGCAGTAAAACCTTTACGTTTCCTAACTCAAGCTTTTAAAATTTCTCAATACCATATAAACTAATCCTGTTCTGTAGTGTAAATCAAGGGTGATTGTCAGCTTGTTTCATTATGAGACATGAAAGAAAATAACATTTAATCCTAAAGAGATCCACATAAGCATAATGGATGTATTTTTTAAATATTACGTAATGAAATATTCCACCATTTGGAAAATTTTTTTCCTTTTTTTTCCCCCTTCAATAATTAAAAAAAATTGAGATATAATTGACATGTTACATCATATTAGTTTCACATGTACAACATCCCTTTATCTGCCCCTCACATCTGGTGATCTTGGACTCCAACCAGGTCACATCTCTGAGTAGCATTTATTTCCTAAGGCAAGGCAGGGGTCATGTCCAGCCATGTTTGATCTCCAAGCTTGTATACACAAGCCCACACCACCTACCCACAGTACCTTTGGGTATAGTCTCAAGGTATTCAACTTGGTCAGGGAATTTGGGTTCATTGCAAAACAATCACCACAATTAGTCAAGTTAACTTGAGTAACAATACTCAAGATTTTTTAAGATTGTAGAAAGGGGTCAACATTTGAGAACTGCTAAGTGTTTTGGAATAAGCATGGTCTTTGGAGCCATGTGGAACTGGTTCAATTCTGGCTCTATTTTTTCTATTTTTTCACTTGTTTTCTCTATTACCATGGGTAAGTCACTCAAGTTTTTTCAGTCCAGTCTGCCTGTAGGTAAAATATAATAAAAATAATAACTATCTCATAGGGTCATCTTTAGGGTAAATCTGGTAATATCCGAAATACCTAAAACAGTGTCCAGCACACAGAGAAAACACAACTTACAATACCTATCATTGCTCATATTTTTTTGACCTGATAATTCTATACTGGAGAATAAGCATATTTTTTTGACTTGATAATTCTATACTGGAGAATAAGCTACAAGGAAATAACTTCAAAGGTTGGGGCAATATTTAAACAAAAGTGTTTATATTAGCACTTTCAACTATAGTGGAAAACTGAAAACAATAAGAAACAAGATAAACACATGATGCTCTTACAATACAATAGATTATATAATCACTAAAGTGGAAAAGTATACAGATTAGGTTGATTCATGCAATTCAACACATGAAAAAAATTTAGGGGAAAGATAATATTGTAAACAGTGTGTAAATGCATTATAACCATAACAAATGCATTTTATAAATTGACAAATATTAGGACTTAATTTGAATAAAAAGTTAATTTAAGATTTACTAGCTTTTTTCCCTGTAAACTTGCTTACATTCATATTTTTTTAATTCTAGCAAATTCCTTACTGTTTAGTATTTTGGGGGAGCATCTGATAATTACCCTTAAGTGTTTTGTGTATTTAGTCCTTAAGTCATGTCCAACTCTTTTGCGACCTTATGGAGTGTAGCCCGCCAGACTCCTCTGTCCACGGGATTTCCCAGGCAAGAATACTGGAGAGGGTTGCCATTTCCTTCACCAGGGAATCTTTCTGCCCCAGGGATGGAACCTGTGTCTCCTACTTGGCAGGTGGATTCTTTACCACCAGGGAAGCCATTCAGAAATTTACATAAGTTTATGCACATCATTTACACTGAAGCTATACAGAGTTATCCCTAGAAGTTAATCATATATACCAGGTGTCCATCTTCTCTTGTAAATCTACCAAGTCTCACAAAATCCTTGAGTTTGCAGATGACTCTCTAAAATTTGGAATTAAGGCCCATGTGGCCTCTATCATGAGACACCGGAGTCACAGTTTCGCTCCTTGGGTCCAGACAATCCCCTGGAGGAAAAAATGGCAACCCACTCCAGTATTCTTGCCTGGAGAATCCCATGGACAGAGGAGCCTGGCAGGCTACAGTCCAAAAGGGTCACAAAGAGTTGGACACCACTGAGTGACTAAGCGAAGCACACAGCACAGCCTCTGCCACAGAAAACTGTCACTAGGAGGGGAGAGTGTTCAGAGCTAACAAGTGAAGAGAAACCTCTGGAGCAGGCAGAAGGAGAGGACTCAGCTGCTTATGTCTAGCTCTTCGTCTTGAGAGATGTTATGCTAATACAATGATTTCTGTTACTGCTTCCTTCACACTGAAGTATGGAAATAAATTCTCAGATTTAGTCTTTCTTTTGATAGCACTTACTGTCTTTTTGGCCTCCAGCACTGAGAAGTTCCAGCCAGCAGAGCCAGACTATAGACTCTTTTTTACTAACCAACTGATGTGTCCATTATTCTGGTCATCGTTATGGAGATGCTGAGTGAACAATGAAATTTAAAACTTTTTTGAAAAAAAAAATTACTCTCTCGCACCAGGGATGGTAACTCCTTTCACGATTCGCTGTCTTCATACCATAGAGTTTTCTCCCTATCCTTCCAGTTACCCGACTGACTACTTTGTACCCAGTTAATTATTCACTGGGGCTGCCCAGGTGCCACTAGTGGTACAGAACTCACTTGCCAAGGCAGGAAAGGTTAAGAAACATGGGTTCGATCCTTGGGTCAGGAAGGTCTCCAGAAGAAGGGCATGGCAACCCACTCCAGTATTCATTATATTAAATTTCCTCTCTTCAAAAAAAAAAAAAAATTACACTCTCGCCCCTGAAGCATTCCAATTCTTTCCATTTTTACATTACTCTCCAGTCTTGTTGATAGGTAAATATATATTTACCTATACATGTACCTATACATACCTATACATATAAATATATATGTAGCTGCAATTTCGGATCCCCTTTATTAAGATAATGGCATTATTTAAAAGCTCATTTCCAAAAGCCACTGTTGCTGTTTGCATCTGTGGCTGACATTTAACTAAGCCGGTGTTCATAAACATCAAGTATGAAGGCCCGGAGAAGAGAGCATTGTCATTACATAATCTTAGCGCTGATTACTGAAATCTCTAGCATGTTATCTGACCTTCCCAGTTTGGCCTCAATTTTGTCTTCTGCTCATATTTTAAGGTATCCTGCCCCCAATATTTCATTCAATTTTGTGGGAGAATAAATAGATATCATATCTGACATTTTAAGGAAGCATATTAAATTTTTTTAAAGGCAGACAAGAATTTTGTAGCTTATTTACAACAGACTGACAAAGCGTTGCCATGGAAGATGTGACATCATCAGGACAATGAACGTGAGAAAATTGTCAAGAGTGTTACAGTTACAAAGGAGAAATAAAAAGGAAAAAAGCTTGAACTTGCCAGGAGGTCAAATCTCCTAGGAAATGAAAGTATTAGGTACAGTTGAAGTCCCATGATTTTTCTTTTTTTTTTTTTTTGATTTTTCTAATTTAGTGTTCTAAGGATCGTTAAAGACGTAATTTTAATTTAGAGAGACTGCTGTGAAAGAAGTGTTGGTTTTCCTAGCTTAATTGTCTCTTATGAATTCAAATGTTATATATTATTAAGCATACTTGGAAAAAATCTGTTAGATTCCTATTCAAATAGAAATGGAAAAATTAATTGAGAAGAACCTAAAGAAAATACATTAGAAGATAAAGTTTTGGTGATTTTTCTATGATATTTTTAAGGCACATTTAAAACCATCTCACTGCTTCTTTTCTGTTTTCTCAAGTGGGAAAGTTATACTGAAAGGTTAATAATAGCCTATACGATTTATAGAGAACATTAAAAGGATAGTTTTCAAATCTACATGTCTGTCATTCATCTTTCTCTGAGAATAAATTTTCATCCTTCTTTCATATGATGTCATAGATTGATGATGAATGCCCTAAGAAGTCATCTCATCACTCCTGCCTTCGGGTACAAATAAGTCTTGATCTAATCCGGAGGGGAAAATTTTATTGTAGGGAGCTAAAACACTCTTCTAAACGTTGCCTGTTTTCCTTCTGGTGGTGTCAACCTGCTGGGATGGCCTCAGAGTCTGCCTCTGGATTTCTTTTCGGGCGCCAGGTAAACCTGCCCCAGGTATTAACTCCAGAGATATCACAGTTCATCTTTCATATTTCCCATTTTCCCTGTTGGGGCCTCTTTTCTTCCAGGCCCCACCTGGCGCCTTGCCTGTCACACACCTGTAATAACAGCCCTGGGCCAGCGCTGCAGGCAGGATGACTGAGCTGGCACTCAGAAGATTCTCCCTGATTGCACATGGGCTTCGTTTCCATTAATATTTGTTCTTTCTTCTCTCAAGTAGGTAATTTCCCTTTACTGTCCCCAGAAAATTCTGTTGAAAATCCCTGAAGTCTCAGAGGAATATGGCTTCAGTTAGTTGTAAAGTTTATTTACTATGATATAGAAAGGAAATTTTTTTCCTCCAGAGAAGCAGACTGCTGCTGCTGCTGCTAAGTCGCTTCAGTCGTGTCTGACTCTGTGCGACCCCATAGACGGCAGCCCACCAGGCTCCCCCGTCCCTGGGATTCTCCAGGCAAGAACACTGGAGTGGGTTGCCATTTCCTTCTCCAATGTATGAAAGTGAAAGTGAAGTCCCTCAGTCGTGTCCGACTCCTAATGACCCCATGGACTGCAGCCCACTAGGCCCTTCCGTCCATGGGATTTTCCAGGCAAGAGTACTGCAGTGGGTTGCCATTGCCTTCTCCGAGAGAAGCAGACTAACTTCCTTTAAATCATGATTTACTTCTGAGTGGTGATGTGCCTTTCCATGTGTGGCTCACAGGGTAAGCATTCCATACGTGAGATAAAGTGGACTCAGGAGTAGATGGACTAAAGTAGGGGACGCTGAAGTTTCAGGTCTTCTCTTCGAGTAGCTCTTTCCAAGGCTTTGGGAAAGGATTAAGCAATGTATTCATGTGCCACATGTTTTTGCAAAATTTGTGAAATGAGAGATATTTAAGCTACTCTCAGTTAACAGGACTCTCTTGCTCCTTTGACTTACCCCATGAAGGTTTGTCCCTGTGTGGTGTGTTAGAGTAGCTACGGATAGTATAGGATCCTGGTAAGCGGAAGTCAAGTTAGTGATACAGTTAAAGTCTCAGAGGGTATCTTTACGTAGTTTGCAGTCATTTTTGTGACAAGTTAAGTTATAGCCAGGTGTCCTGGTGAAGGAACAGCTTCCAGGAAAGCTTGTAACTCCCACTATGTTGACCCACCTGGTGCCATGGCGTAAAGCTGCAAAGCCAAGGTTTATACAACACGAATGGGTCCTATCACACCTCTGACCAAGATTGTGTAAGTAAGTGGTGGAGAAACATGTTTGAAATGTCCTAAGCTAGCGTATGGGAAATTCTTCCAGTCATCAGGTGTACAAATCCGCAAGTGGAAGATTCAGTTTGTCTCCAAGTCTAGGCAAAACCATGGCTTTCCAGTTGGAACATATATGATGAGGTAGCACATACAATTATCAACACATCATACAGGTCTTTCTGTTGCGATGGGAATTGTGTGAAACAGAATTGATCAAGATTCTTTAGATTTTAAGGCACAAACTTGTAGCAGTATCAAAACCAGCAAGTATGTCTGTGTATGAGGTTGTGAAGATTCCCTAGTCTCTAGTCCCTAGCCATTAGTCTCTAGACTAGACATTCCCTAGTCTCAAAATGTGAAACAAATTTTGATCAACTACTGCAAGAAAGACTGAATTACTTTTATATTTTCTTTACAGAAGATGCTATTACAAAATAGCTGTTGCATAAAGAAGATACTGAAGAGCATTAAGCCAAAACAAGTAGAAGAAAAGTACAATAATAGTATGTTATGCAGTTAATTATTAAAAATATCATGTAATTTTTCTGAGTTTTTATTATTTATAGTATTCATCAGCATTAGAATGTTTTTAACTTATTGTAATTTCTATTATCATTCTAACTTTTAACCTACTTTTACAGTCATAATTTTGTATCCTTTTCTTTAAAGAAGGGCCCCCAATTAAGTAAGCTTTCATCTGTACAAAACTTGTACCTGCGTCTAAATAAAATGAGATGATCTGAGTCAAGTTGATCCCTGGCATCTGACACAATAGGCTAATCAAATAAAAATGAACTTAGTAAGAAAAGGTAAAAATAGCCAAGGTGCTATAAGCTAGGCAAGGAATAAGATATATCTTTTATAAAAAATAAAAACATATTTTCTGTCAGTGAATATGATGGTTTAGATGAGATTACACATGGGAAGGGGTTTCCCTGGTAGCTTAGATGGTTAAGAATCTTCTTGCAATGCAGGAGACGTGGGTTTGATCCCTGGGTCAGGAAGACCCCCTGGAGAAGGAAACGGCAACCTACTCCAGTACTCTAGCCTGGAGAATTTCAAGGACAGAGGAGCCTGGTGGGCTATAGTTCATGGAGTTCCAGAGTCGGACACGACTGAACACAGCACATTGGAGGGATATTAATGTTAAACATTTTTTAAAACTTACTTTTGAGGGTTTTTTGCCACCAGAATTTTTTTTTTAATTCTTCCATTTATATTAGAGGAATTTTCTCTAAATTGACACAAATCCAAAACATATACCTGAGGTATTCAATGGATTATTGAATTGAATTGTCTTTCCTACCCTCATAAGCAGGCTTCTGTCCAGGGGAGCCTACTCTTCATCTCCAATTTATGTACAAATTCAGCTCCTTGGAAAGTGAAACTAGAGTTAGTGACATGTCAAGCCGTAGATTATTACAGTGTCCTGGAACCAGTTTTCTTGGTGCTGTCTCTATAAATTCTTGTTAGGATGATTAGTTAATCCTTACTCTTCGTTCCAAAGGTCTGAATTTCCGGGGCAAGCAAAGGCACATTGTTGGCGGTAGACTCTTGCCTCTGGAATTTACATTCCTTGTTATCCTTCTGAGATCTGGGAGTTTCTGATCCTATCTCCCAAATACCTGCCCAGAGCCCTCAACAGTGCTCTTCACTCTGGGTTTCTGATTGACTGACCTTCATAATGAAGGGTAAAGGTGTTGCGGGAAAGGCTTGAAGAAACTCTCTTCTACTTCCACCGCTGCTTCAATTTTTATCTTTTCATTCCGGAATTAAATCCATTTTTTTCTGGAGTATTTACTATCAGGTTTTCATTCTCCAGTATAAATCTTACAGGTAGGATGTAGTTGATTAATGATAATAACTGGGTTGAGACACTGCTAGAATCCTGCTCTGGCTGCTTCTCTCTCTTTTGCTTGAACTCTGCTTAAAAAACAAAACACAGCTAGACAGTTTTGCTCAAACTGTGAAGGAGCACAACGAAGCACTTAGAAAATCCAATGATGGGAATCAGATTGCATCTGTCATGTTTTCTTCATACCCTAATACAACATGGATATATAAAAAATATCAAAAAAGTTTCCAGAGGATATACAGAAGTTGCATTAGACTTCATTTAAATTTTTTTTTCACAAATTTTATCCACTTGAGGAGCTATATTTAATCCACATGTTGTTTTTATTGCCATTAAGTATTTGAAATTAATTAAAACTGCTGTGTGCTTCCCTGGTTGCTCAGTGGTAAAGAATCTGCCTGCCAATACAGGAGATGTGTCTTTAATCCCTGCATCAGGAAGGTCCCTTGGAGGAGGAAATGGCAATCAGTATTCTTGCCTGGGAAATCCCATGGACAGAGCAGCCTGCAGGGCTACAGAATTGGACATGACCTAGTGAGTGAATACACATATCGTGTTCTTTGTGTTGGAAGAATGACTCAACAGAAGTTTGTGAACTGCTAAGCCAGTATGAGTGATTTTCTGGAGATTGTTTTACCGGGTCAGAAAGATCAGCCTCCAGAAGGATGGCGGCAACCCGCCAAACAGCACAACCTGGCACTTACTCGAGCTGATCAAGTCATGAGTCTTTTCTGTTTATTAGACTGTGTTAAAGAATTGAGAGGAGAATATGACCCATTGTCTCTCTACTGCATTTTAATCACCCACAAAATACAAATTTCTTTCAGGCAAATGCTCCATAATCTGAAAATACTAACAGTGTAACACTTTTATTCAAATATTCCAGCAAACCATTAGCCACCGTGTTAACACTTGCCACAGAATACTCAGGTTCTACTTGGCCAAGTGTGACCTTGACAGCATTTTAGGTAGGTTTTTATATTAAATGTATTATCTGATATCAATATCATGTGATTTATATATGTATATTGTGCACAAAAAGACTTTAACTCAAAGTTCCAGAGAATTAAAAGAAGAACTGGAAATCAGAAGTCATGGGTTATCTCATTTTGTTTTCTTATGTTGGTGCTGTTTAGACACTAAGTCGTGTCCAATTCTGAGACCTCATGGACTGCAAGGAAAGCATGCCAGGCTTCCCTGTCCTTCACTATCTCCCAGAGTTTGCTCAAACTCATATCCATTGAGTTGGTGA
>NW_011494839.1:2636292-2637313 GCF_000754665.1 Bison bison bison | reverse complement strand
CAAAAAGACTTTAACTCAAAGTTCCAGAGAATTAAAAGAAGAACTGGAAATCAGAAGTCATGGGTTATCTCATTTTGTTTTCATGACTATGGATGTACAGAAAAACCATAGCTTTGACTATGGTTGTTTTCTTATAGTTTTAATTATTAAAGTAATACTTATACCTAAAATGCTCATTTTAACAATAGATGAACATAAAAACGTTAATAGTCTTTCCATGCTTCTTTTCCTAAGTCGCTGCCTTCTAGTTACTAAGACTAACAATTAGCTAGGTGTTTTCTCATACCTTTCTCCAAGACAACACAGCTCTGTAGATCCAATTTTGCCCATGACTAGCTGGGAAACAAAGTATGAGATTCAAGACTTCAGTTTCCTCTTGTAAAAATAAGGATGATTCAAAACTACAATGAGATACTACATTAAACTCACTAGGATTGTTAAAAAAGACAGGCAATAACAAGTGTTGGCAAGAATGTAGAGAAATTGGAAACCTAGTATACTGCTGATGGGAATGTAAAATAGTGCAGCCATTTTGAAAAACAGCAGTTCCTAAAAATATTAAACATAGAGTTAATATATTTAATATATCTTGGGTATAGTTTTTTAATATATCCTTTATATATATTTATGTATATCATACAGCATTTAATATATGTTAGTTTATGACCTGGTAATTCTCCAAGGGTATACATATAAGAGAAATGAAAACCTATGTCTACACCAAAATGAATGTTCTCAGCCGCATTGTTAATCATTGCCAAGTAGAAGCAACCTAAATGTCCATCAACTGGATAAATAGAATGTAGCATGTCCACACAATGGAGCATTATTCAACCATAAAAAGAAATAAGATACTGACATGAGCTATAACATGGATAAAACTTAAAAAACATATGATTCCATGTATAAGAAATGTCTAGAAGAGGCATATCAGAGACAGAAAGTAGATTAATGGTGTCAGGGGCTAGAGTATCAGGCTTCTGCCAGCCCACAGAAATGTTTTATAATTACATTCTGGCAA
>NW_011494839.1:2606427-2636192 GCF_000754665.1 Bison bison bison | reverse complement strand
GGTTGATCTCCTTGCAGTCCAAGGGACTCTCAAGATTCTTCTCCAGTGCCACAATTCAAAAGCATCAATTCTTCAGCACTCAGCCTTCTTTACATTCCAACTTTCACATCTGTTCATGACTATGGATGTACAGAAAAACCATAGCTTTGACTATGGTTGTTTTCTTATAGTTTTAATTATTAAAGTAATACTTATACCTAAAATGCTCATTTTAACAATAGATGAACATAAAAACGTTAATAGTCTTTCCATGCTTCTTTTCCTAAGTCGCTGCCTTCTAGTTACTAAGACTAACAATTAGCTAGGTGTTTTCTCATACCTTTCTCCAAGACAACACAGCTCTGTAGATCCAATTTTGCCCATGACTAGCTGGGAAACAAAGTATGAGATTCAAGACTTCAGTTTCCTCTTGTAAAAATAAGGATGATTCAAAACTACAATGAGATACTACATTAAACTCACTAGGATTGTTAAAAAAGACAGGCAATAACAAGTGTTGGCAAGAATGTAGAGAAATTGGAAACCTAGTATACTGCTGATGGGAATGTAAAATAGTGCAGCCATTTTGAAAAACAGCAGTTCCTAAAAATATTAAACATAGAGTTAATATATTTAATATATCTTGGGTATAGTTTTTTAATATATCCTTTATATATATTTATGTATATCATACAGCATTTAATATATGTTAGTTTATGACCTGGTAATTCTCCAAGGGTATACATATAAGAGAAATGAAAACCTATGTCTACACCAAAATGAATGTTCTCAGCCGCATTGTTAATCATTGCCAAGTAGAAGCAACCTAAATGTCCATCAACTGGATAAATAGAATGTAGCATGTCCACACAATGGAGCATTATTCAACCATAAAAAGAAATAAGATACTGACATGAGCTATAACATGGATAAAACTTAAAAAACATATGATTCCATGTATAAGAAATGTCTAGAAGAGGCATATCAGAGACAGAAAGTAGATTAATGGTGTCAGGGGCTAGAGTATCAGGCTTCTGCCAGCCCACAGAAATGTTTTATAATTACATTCTGGCAATGGTTGCACACCTATGTGACTACACTAAAAACCACTGAGCTATAAACTTTAAATGGGTAAATTTTATGGTACTGATATACAAAGTATATCTCAATAAAGCCATAAAAAAGAAAAGTGTGGAAGTTTAACTTTGTTGCTCTACAACATCTTTAGATAACAGAATTTCTCTCTTGCACAACACGAAGACACTTCCATGTTCTTTCTTATTTGTTGACAAATCAATTTCAATATCAAGTTCTTTACCTGTTTATTGGATTCACTCCATTTCTCCCATTCTCTTAAAATAGTTTTTCATATAGACTTAATGAGCTTTTACTTAGGACAACATAGAATACAAAATATCTCAGTCAACAGGAAAGTAAAAGTGAGTTGTTGTAACTAGTGTTCTTTTGGCTTTGTATACACAGTAGGGTCCTTTATTCATCTTAATAATTGATCAGAGAGTAAAAATATGGGACTGGTCCTATTGGTAAAGGATATCAATTTTTAGTTTCTAGTATTATATAATTATTTATAATATAATATAATTATTATATTTTTAAGCCTGAAAATAAACTTAATTTAGTTGTCATTTGGCCAAGGCAAATGTCCAGCACAGGAACCATCTCTATACAGACCTTTAGCAATTGCTCCAGGATATCTCAGAAGGCAGGGGCTTCTGATCTGCACCCTATGGAGGTGAGGGAGGAGACGAGAAACTATGTTTGCAAAAGATTGAGGAGGCTTCAAGTGACCATTTAGGTCCATATACATTACAGAAAGATGTATGAAAATTAGGGCAGATTGGGGAAGGGGGTAAAGCCGTTCCCCCATCCTTTTCTTGGAATAGGCACTGGCTTAGCAATCTTCTTAGTATCAGAAATAACTTTCTCCTTGCCTGTACTTCCAGTGGAGAAAACTCCTCTATTCACACTCAGAGAAGGCAAACCTGAGCATGACCCTGACTCCTATGCAGTAGCCAAATACACCAGTTAGGCTTTTTAAATTTAAAATGAACTTATAGCACTTTCTCTTCTTAGAATTCTGTGAGGTTATACATTTTACTAAAGTAAGTTACAACTTAAGGGAGACAGAGAATAAGTTTGGAAAAGTAAGTTGAGGTCAGATTATAGAAGGCACACAGTCAGATTAAGGAGCGTGGACTGTATTTTAGAGGTGAAAGGAGAAATGAAAGGTTTGGAAAAGGAGATCAACAAAAGTAGAGAAATGGTGCATGGGAGAAGCTGATGGAAGACAGACACTGAAGGTAAGTCTTCGAGGACCTCTTCAAGGAGTAAACTTTTAGGCTAGAATGTTAGTGGACAGAGTGAAGAAGGAGGAAGACGTTTCTAAGGCACTGAGGTATAAGAGTCAATGGAAGTTTGTGGCTGATCAGATATGGGAGAACAGAGATGAGGACAAGGAATTACCAAGCATGAGAGGGGTGTTAGGGGCTTCCCCAGCGGCCCAGAGGTAGAGAATTCACTTACAATGAAGGAGACATGGGTTCAATCCCTGGGTTGGGAAGGTCCCCTCGAGGAGGGCAAGACAACCCACTCTAGTATTCTTGCCTGGGAAATCCCATGGACAGAGGAGCCTGGCAGGCTATAGTTCCATAGCGTCTCAAAAGAGTTGGACACAACTGAAGTGACTCAGCATGCATGCACACATGAGGGGGATGTTAAATCTCAGAGCAGTGAGACTGCTGATGCCATAAGATAAATAGGAAGTCTGGAGGGGGAGGCACTTGAGGACCAGGTTCATGATTCAATTAATATCACTGGTGGCCAGATATGTGACATGAAATGTCCAACAGGTCGCTGAAGGCAGGGAACTGGAGCGAGGAGTGGTCCTCGTTACACACTGGGTCATCATAGCGTGACGGCTGAAGCCATGAAGATGGACAAGATTTCAGAGGGACGGTTGGGGTGGGGGATGGAGCAGGTGGCCGACAGCTGCTCCTTGGGGACGCACCACTGTCTTGGGACTGGAGATGTCCAGGAAGCAGCTGCCAGAGAAGAAGGGGGTTCGCCAGAGTTTCATTGTTTCTCTTAACACCAGGAAGAAAGGGGTTTCGAGGAAGAAAGTGGGGAGTAAACTATTTCAAAAGCTGCTAAGAGAATGGGAATGGAATTTAGTGAGAGGCTGAGTTTAAGTACGTAGTTGCAGTGGAGTCCTCGGGCCAGAATTCATATAATAAGGGACTAAAAGGAGATCAGTGGAGAAAAATAGGAGCAGAAAGTAGGATTAGTATCTATGAGAATTTGGCAATGAAAGAAAATAGAAAAACAACAAATTATCTGGGGGAAGCAGGAGGGGTTAAATGAAGAGTTGCCTTGTTCCACTTTCTTTCCATGAGAGAGGAGAGCATGTATGAAGATGTCAGGAGAAAGCAAAAACAGTTAAAAGTACTTAACAAGAAAAAATGAGAGAGAAAGCAAGGTCCACATATTTTGATGGTTTTCAATTTCTGTTAGAGCTAATTCCTCCAGCCAGTCTCACAGGGAAACCTAATATGTAAAACAAATAGAAGGGGAGTTGCTCTACTGAAGGTTACTCTGTGGTGTGTGAGTTGGGAGGTGTTGCCTTCGGGTTCAGTTTCTTCTATGAAAATCAAAGATATGCCTGATCTCATTTGGCCTCCTTATCAGTGTTATTGTTTAGTTGTTGTGTCTGACTCTTTTGTGATCCCATGGACTTCAGCCCACCAGGCTCCTCTGTCCATGGGATTTCCCATGCAAGAATACTGGAGTGGATTGCCATTTCCTCCTCCAGAGCATCTTCCCTATCTAGGGGTGGAATCTGTGTCTCCTGCATTGGCAGGCAGATTCTTTACCACTGAGCCACCAGGGAAGCCGTCTACTTCCTGGGGGAGGCATTTTTATTGTTCTAGTTTACATTTGAGGAAACTGGTGTAGAGTGGCTATGTGACATTAAAAAATCACACACGCAGGATGGGGCAGAGTCAGGGCAGAGTCAGGATTAGAACCCACAGTATACAGCCCCAAATCTCTGTTCTTTCTGATACAGCACTGAAAATGCCTTTTTCTTTCTGCTACAGTACACTCTCTTCCTTGTCAAAAGGATATCCTTTGAAGAATTAGGAGCAACAAAAAGAAAACAAAGTTTTGGGGAAAATATGCAGCAAATAATAGCTCAGTAAAATCAGCTCCAATTTTATCAGACACTCTAAAAGGTGGTACATTTTAGGAGGGAGTTATGGTCCCATGGCACCTTTTAAAAAATGATTTCTTATTGAAAAACATGATTTTTCTTCTTTTCAGATATGACAGGCATTCCTGATGGAAAACGGTGCAGCCAATGTGGAAAACAGTATGGTGGTTCCTCAGAAAATTAGACACAGAATTACTATACGACCCAGAAATTCCATTCTGAGTATATACCCATCAGAATTGAAAACTGGACTCAAAAAGATACCTGTACATCAGTGCTCATAGCAACATTATACACAATAGCCAAAAGGTAGAAATAACCCCAAAGTTCATTAGTAGGTGAAAGGAATACACAAAAATGTGGCAAATACATACAGGCAAATGGGATGCTATTCAGCTTTAAAGAGAAATAAAATTCTGATACATGCTACAACATGATGAACCTTAAAGACTTTATGATAAATGAAATAAAGTGAGTCCCTCAGTTGTGTCCGATTCTTTGCAACCCCATGGACTGTAGTCCATGGAATTCTCCAGGCCAGAGAATTCAGCTAGCCACTGGAGTGGGTAGCTGTTCCCTTCTCCAGGGGATCTTCCCAACCCAGGTCTCCCGTATTGCTGCTGAACTGCTGCTGCTAAGTCGCTTCAGTCGTGTCTGACTCTGTGCGACCCCATAGACGGCAGCCCACCAGGCTCCGCCTTCCTTGGGATTCTCCAGGCAAGAACACTGGAGTAGGTTGCCATTTCCTTCTCCAGTGAATGAAAGTGAAAAGTGAAAGTGAAGTCGCTCAGTTGTGTCTGACTCTTTGCGACTCCATGAACTGCAGCCTACCAGGCTCCTCTGCCCATGGGATTTTCCAGGCAGGAGTACTGGAGTGGGTTGCCATTGCCTTCTCCGACCAGCTGAGCTACCAGACACAAAAAGATAAACATAGTATGATTCCACCTGTATGAGGAACCCCAAATAGTCAAATTTATGGAGTCAGAAAGTAGAACTGTGGTTGTCCAGGCTAACAGAGGGAGTGTGGGGAGTTATTATTTCATGAGTGCAGTTTCTGTTTGGGATGATGAAAAACTTCTGGAGATAAAGAGTGATGATGGCTGCACGGCAAAGTGAATATACTGAATGCCAGGGAAATTCTACTTTAAAATTATTAAAATGGTAAATTTTAGGTTACATATATTTTACCAAAATACAAAAGAAGAGGAATTTTGTCCTTTGTTGCCTTCTCTGCCATATTTAATTTCTTGGCTTCCATAATAGTTGCTAAGTCGTGCCTGACTCTTTTGGGACCTCTTGGGCTGTAGCCCACCAGTCTCCTCTGTCCATGGAATTCTGCAGGCAAGAATACTGGCATGAGTTGCCATTTCCTTCTCCAGGGGATCTTTCTATCCCAGGGATCAAACCTGTATATGCTGCATTGGTAGGTGGGTTCTTTACCATTGGGAAACCACCTGGGAAGCATCCCTGAGAGACTTTCCAAATGAGTGACCAGGAAACTGTATATTAAGAATGATTCTGGGACTCCCTGGTGGACTTGGCCTTCCAACGCAGAGGGTGTGGGTTCAATACCTGGTAGGGGAGCTAAGATCCCACATGCCTCACAACCAGAAAACCAGAACCTAAAACAGCAGCAATATTGTAACAGATTCGATAAAGAGGCTTAATGGTCCACATAAAAAACATTTTTTAAAAAAATAAAAGGGTGATTCTTGCTCGATATTTTTATCTTAGATTTTGTAGGCGTAAGTTTCTTACTTCTGGAGCAAGACATGTAAATGAAATCAAACAATCATCAATTCAGTCGCTCAGTCGAGTCCGATTCTTTGAGACCCCATGGACTGCAGCACGCCAGGCTTCCCTGTCCATCACAATCAAACAATAGGAAGTCCTAAAATGTTACTTTCTTTTTTAGGAAGCATGGAGACCTACCAGGACACATCCCAGTATTAGCTAACGTATTCTGATGGGGATAGCAGTTTGATGATGTTAGTAAACTAGGACAATCATCTAGACTCTTGACATTTACACTGTGGGCTATGCACGAGCTGGGACGGCATCATCTGGGAGCTTGTTATCAATAGAAATGCTTATTCTTGGGTATCACCCTAGATCTACCAAATAAAAGTCTGCATCTTAGAAATTCCCCAAGTGTTTCCTGTGCATGCATGATGTCTGTGAAGCACTAGTCTATCCTGCCTTCTTAAATGCAGCGCAGAAATTGTTTTTCTCCTTGGAGCTAGAAGAAGGGCACAATCATTAACTGCAGATGTGCTATGTAATAGGCACTACACAGAGTCACCAGTGTTACATCATTTAACACATAAAATAACAATAGAGGTATAAAGTACTGCCCCCAATTAGCAGATGAAAAAACTGAGGCTCAGTCTTCACATTGTCACCCAGCTAGAAAGCACCAGGACTGGCATTTGACTTCAGGTGTTCTATTACACCAAGCTGCCTTTGAAGCATTCTAAAACCTTTCAGAATAAAATATTACTTAAGACTTTCACTAAGGAAAACATGGCATAAGTCAGAATCGTAAAGCTATAAACATTGAGCATTTATTTTATCATTGTGAAGTGCTCTCCTTTATTAATCCTCACAATAATGAGGTGAGGGAAACATGATCTTCATTCTGTAAACAAAAGAGCAGAAGCTCAGAGTAACTAGAGGTTTGTCCACAGTCGTAAAGCTGTGAGTCAGAATTGGAATTAAGGTGAGAAAGCTTGACTGTTAACCATCAATACCCTGTCTCCTCTCTGAAGTCATTTAGATACTCAGAGAGCCAAGGTAACTCTTCTACAGCTGTTAGCTGCTGTGGTCTGTAGCCAGCTGGGGTGACATGGGACATTCAGCTTTCCTTAATGTGACTAAATGAAACCACATGGAACCCACCTGTCATTAGAGCCTGGCTTTGCTCTGCACTATCCGCCAGTTTGTATTAATTTACGAGGTCCTGTGATCAAATTCTCAGGATCTGGTAGTCTTCCAAACTCAGCATGTTGTTAGCACTAGTCTCCGGGTCTGTTCTTGCCTTACGTGACTTGTCTCTGGGGCCTGGATGCCCGGCCACCCTACTGTCCTCTCATCACTTCCTAAGACAGACGGCACCCCTTCCAAACTCGAATGCTTACCCAGCTATTTCCCTGGCTTCTAGAGCTCATGCTCCTCTTTGCTAACACCAACTCATTCATTCTTCAGGTCTCAACCTTCCTGTTACTTCCTCGGGGAAACTTTCTCCAACCTCCTAGTACAGGTCAGGTTTCCCTGCTGGAGACTCCACCATGGCACTTGCAAGTGTGAAAGTGTTAGTCACTCAGTTGTGTCCAACTCCTTGCAACCCCATGGACTGCAGCTTGCCAGGCTCCTCTATCCATGGAATTCTCCAAGCAAGAATACTGGTGTGGGCAGCCATTCCCTTCTCCAGGGGATCTTCCTGACCCAGGGATCGGAGCTGGGTGCTCCTGCAGGCAAATTCTTTACTAGGGAAGCCCCATCGTGGCACTTATCACAAGTGGAATTTATTAATTATTTCTTAATAAATTCTCTAATGTATTAACTTCGTCCACTAAATGGTGAATTCTGAGAATATAAGAACCATGTTGTATTTTATACTGTCCTCTCCAGGCACAAATACCTAAAATATAATTTTCAATAAATATTTGTTGATTTAATTAATGGATGTTAATAATGTCTGTGAAAATATTTTTGTACACTGTAAAGTTTTATAAACATGGTGTTATTACAGTCATTATTTGTACTCTACTTAAAATTTATATTCTAGTGTGATTATGATAAATAATAAATTTGTATATGTTAAATTAACTAATATATTTTCTCTTATTTTAATACTTGAGTCTAACTTTGGTCAATCTTATGGTTTTAAATGGGGGCTTCCCAGGTGATTCTGTGGTAAAGAAGGAGCACTGTCAGGAGCCGCAGGAGACTCAGGTTCCATCCCTTGGTTGGGACGATACCCTGGAGGAGGAAACAGCAACCTGGTCCAGTGTTCTTTTTTTTTTTTAATATTTATTTATTTATTTGCAGAGTCTTAATCACCGGACCACCAGGGAGGTCCCTGCTCCAGTATTTTTGCCTGGGAAATCCCATGGACAGAGGAGCCTGGTGGGCTGCAGGAAGTGTTTGCAGACAAATGTGTTTGGGTTTTTTTGGTCAGAAAATGTAGATCATGTTACACAAGATGCTTCCAACTTCTGTCATAGTTGCCAAGATAGTAAAATGAATCCAGTGCCCAAATTTAACTCTTCAAAGTCTGGCATTCTTTACTTTTTTGCTCTTTTAAATGACTTCTGTTCTGTATTTATTTCTCATTGTCCTATTTTACATTGTATTAAGAAGCCCAGAGTCCTTTGGGGCTATAGGCATGATAGAAAACCTCTTTAGCATGAGTTATCAGCAGTTCAAAAAGTAAGGGCATTTTAAAGGAGGAGCTGGCAAAAATAAAGCTATTATCTTTACTACAGTAATGGGATATAGACACTGTGCCATTTGCACTGGAGAAATACACTGTGCATTAAGCCTTCTTTAAGCTGAGTGCCAAAGAATTGACGATTTTGAACTGTGGTGTGGAAGAAGACTCTTGAGAGTCTCTTGGACTGCAAGGAGATCCAACCAGTCCATCCTAAAGGAGATCAATCCTGGGTGTTCATTGGAAGGACTGATGCTGAAGCTGAAACTCCAGTACTTTGGCCACCTGATGCGAAGAGTTGACTCATTGGAAAAGACTGTGATGCTGGGAGGGATTGGGGGCAGGAGAAGAAGGGGACGACAGAGGATGAGATGGCTGGATGGCATCACCGACTCGTGGACATGAGTTTGGGTAAACTCCGGGACTTGGTGATAGATAGGAGGCCTGGCGTGCTGCAGTCCATGGGGTCACAAAAAGTCGGACACGACTGAAGGACTGCACTGAACTGATGCGTGTGTGTGTTTACTTCAGTCATATCTGACCCTTGGTGACCCCATGGACTATAGCCTACCTGGCTCCTCTGTCCGTGGAATTCTCAAGGCAAGAATACTGGAGCGGGTTGCCATTTCCTCCTCCAGGGATCTTCCCGACTCAGGGATTGAACCTGGGTCTCCGCATTATAGGCAGATTCTTTATCGTTTGAGCCACCAGGGAAGCCCCTCTATAAAACCTAAGATTGACCAGTTAGACTCAGCTATTAAAATAAAAGAAAATGTATTACAGTTAACTTAACATATATAAATTTATTATTTATTATCAATCTCACTAAAGCTTTCTTTAGTGTTCCTCAAATTAAAATCATATATAACTCCTCTTCTAAGAGAAGATAATCTTTAACACAGGATATCTAAGTCTAGCCACTATTTTTTAGTTCATGGTATTAATTTAATAATGTGTAAGAAAGCACTTTGTAAACATTATTTAGTAAAGGTTTTGCGCTCTGTCCCTCAGTCATGTCTGACTTTTTGCAACACCATGGACTGTAGCCCTCCAGGCTCTTCTGTCCATGGGATTCTCCAAGCAAACGTACTGGAGTAGTTTGCCATTTCTTCTCTGTTGCTGCTGCTGCTAAGTCACTTCAGTCGTATTCGACTCTGTGCAACCCCATAGACAGCAGCCTACCAGGCTCCCCCGTCCCTGGGATTCTCCAGGCAAGAACACTGGAGTGGGTTGCTATTTCCTTCTCCAATGCATGAAAGTGAAAAGTAAAAGTGAAATCGCTCAGTCGTGTCTGACCCTCAGCAACCCCATGGACTGCAGCCTACCAGGCTCCTCCATCCATGGGATTTTCCAGGCAAGAGTACTGGAGTCGGGTGCCATTGCCTTCTCCGATTTCTTCTCTACCCAAGAGTAATTGTACAGTTATAATTATTCTTACTCTTATTATATAAAAAAATCATTTAACATGTTAAATGTTTTGAATCTTGAATATTGAATCTGGGCATTTTGAGCATCCTAAATAGCTGTGCACTGGCTTCTGTCATTTAAATAAAATAATTTTTTGCTAACAAAATATTAATAGTTAACATTTTTAAGAGTTTATTGTATGCCAAGCACTGTGTAAGTACCTTATGCAAATAATCTCATATAATCATCACAATCCTAAGAATAGAACCATTATTATTTTCACTCTCCTTTTAAGATGAGAGAAGTTAGTAACTTATTAACATAAACCAGGGTGATTTTCATAGCCTCTAACAGTAGTTATGGCAAGGAGACCTAACAATCAGAATGGACATTGTCTATAGCCCTGCAGGGTCTAGAAGTCCAGTAAATTCCATTTAGCTCTTGCATTACTGGCTGGACCTGGGGTTGTGGATGTAGGATTGGATAGCCTGGGAATTCAGCTGAACACCAGCTCTGCACATAAAATAAGACACTTGCGTGGTGAGTATTAGACTGAGAATTCATTTCAACAGATAACTAACTCCGTGCCAGACACTGAGTAAGTCCCTCAGTCAACAGGACTGAGGAAGATGTGATATAAAACCAAGGAACTTGGAATTGGAAGACCTGAGGGTTGGTCTTGGACCTGATTTGGGGAGCTGAGTGACTAGCTTCTTGGAGCTAGTTAGAAGATGGATTAATTTTCTAATTAGTACAACTCAGGGTAGGCAGAGGGTGATTGATTTTTCAGGAGCCTAGATCATGAGCGACCATTTCTTAAAGATTTGCAACTTCCTTCACATACATGTCAAGTAACATTTAGCTGATGTTTTCTTATTTGGTGGTACTGTGATAATCTGCATTTGAAACTCTACAAGCCAGCAAAATTGATTGAAATTGTTAAATAATTTAGACCAACTAAACCTTGTACACAGATATGTAATTATGTAAATTGCTGTGACTGATGTTGGAATGTAAGTGTTTACCCAACGAAAGCTAAAGGTGTTCTCTAATTAAAGTCTTTTAAATTCATGCTGATATTTGTACAGTTGAAATGCCATAATTGGGTTCAAATGAATTCTTCAGGGAACATGTGGCTGTAGAAAATAATAATCTTGCCATAATTATTTTCAGTGTATATTTAATGATGTCATGGCTTATGCAATGGTAAATTCAAATGCAACAGATTGTTAATGATGTGATTAATGAAAAGTTAAATATGTCATCATTTAGAAAATCTGTGACTACCTAATTTTTGTTATGTTATGCTAACGTGATTTTTTTTTCACATGTTGGATGATAAATATCACACATTACTTTCTTACCTAGTATATTTATATAAATATGCTGGGATAGGACTTTACATACATTTACTGTGTACTTAGAACACACAGACTCTGGTATTCATCCATCCTCATGCATGTGTGCTAAGCCATTTCAGTTGTGTCCAACTCTTTGGGACTCTACGAACTATAGCCTGCCAGGCTCCTCTGTCCACGGGGATTCTTCAGGCATGAATACTGGAGTGGGTTGCCATGCCCCACTCCAGAGGATCTTCCTGACCCAGGGATGAAACCTGAGTCTCTTCTGTCTCCTGCATTGGTGGGCAGGTTCTTTATCATTAATGCCCCCTGGGAAGCCCATCTATCCTCATAGAAACACATTTCTGAATGTTGTCAGCAACTGACATTCTGGTAAGGGAGGAGATGGGTAAAAAGAAGCAAAAGGTTGACGTGATATTTCATCTTACAGGACCAATTCCTTTCCTGCCTCTAGCACTGAGAAAGCATGTTGTGCCTCATATTGGTTTTATTACTCTAAGACCTGAGTGGATTACATTCAGTGAATGTTTCCATAGAACAACTACACTGCTTCAACTAACCATCAAGACTGCATTGTCCAGTTCACCAAGGCACTGGTCACTTTGAGCTGGACATTTGTGTGTTCAGAGTTATGAGGTTAAAGAGGGACTTCCCTTCTGGTCCAGTGGCTAAGACTTGGAGCTCCCAGTGCAGGGGGCTGGGGTTCAGTCTCTGGTCGAACTGGATCCCACATGCTGCAACTAAGAGTACAAATGCCTCAACTGAAGATCCCTCATGCCACAGCTAAGTCCAGGCACAGCCAATAAATAAATATCGAAAAAGAGAGAGAGACTAAAGAAGTCCTCTTATCATTGTGTATGAATACATCCATGAAGGCGCCATTCAGCTTTGCTTGTCACAGGACAACTGACGGTATAGTGCTGCACGTGGCAAAGGGGGAAAGTGTCTGAGATTCAAAGTCAGGGGTGGTGCTGGTTGTTCAGTTGCTCAGTGGTGTCTGACTCTGTGATCCCATGGACCGCAGCATGCCAGGTTCCTCTGTCCTTCACTATCTCCCAGAGTTTGCTCAAATTCATGTCTGTTGTGTCAGTGATGCTATCTAACCATCTCAGTGGACCTGGATTTAGATCATGGCCCTGAATCTTAGCTGTGCTGGCGTGCTGGGATTCATGGGGTCGCAAAGAGTCGGACACGACTGAGCAACTGAACTGAACTGAACTGAAGAATCTTATGCTCTCCAAGTCCAGTTTCTTTCGACCAGGGTTTCTCAACAGTGGTGGCCATTGACATTTTGATAACTCTTTATTGTGGGGGAATATTCCAGGCATTGTAAGATGATTGGCATATCTATTCACTGGAGACCAGTAGAAGTTCCCCCTAATCATGACAATCAAAAATGTCTCCAGACATTGCACATCACCCCTGCTTGGAAATCATTGCTTCAGATGTTAAATTGTGAATTATAGAACCCACCTCATAGGTATGGTAGGCAGAATAATAGCCTCTGAAGATGTCCATATCCTAAGGCTTGGAGCCTATGATGATGTTACCTTACATGGTAAAGGGGAGTTACAGTTGCAGATGGAACTATAGTTGCTAATTAGGTGATCTTAAAATTGGGAAATTATTCTGGATTATCCAGGGGAACGCAATATAATCACAAGTGTCCTTGTAAGTGAAAGGATGAAGCAGAAGAGGTCTGAGTGATATGATGTGAGAAGGACTGTGAGTTGGCCTTTGACAGCTTGGAAGACAGGTAGAGGTCTACAAACCGAGGAATATGGGTGGCCTCTAGACGCTCGGCAAGGCAAAGAAAATGGACCCTACCAAGAGTGTACAGGAAGGAACACAGCCTGGCCTTAAATTTATTCTAGTGTTGCACTTTTGACCTACAAAACTGGAAGATAATAAAGTTGTGTTCTTGTAAGCAATTGAGGTTGTGGTAACTTGTTGCAGCAGCAAAAACTAATACAGGAGACTTCCCTAGTGGTCCAGTAGATAAGAATCCACCTTGCAATGCAGGGACTCAGGTTTGATTCCTGGTCAGGGAACTAAGATCCCACATGACACGGGGCAACTAAGCCCATGTGCTACAAATAGTGAGCCCACACACCACAGTGAATGAAGATCCTGTGTGCTGCTACTAAGACCCAGTGGATCCAAATAAATATTTTTTAAAAACCTAATACAATAGGGCCACTGGGAAAATTATGAGAATGCAAGTATGTTACTACTGCCTGACCAACAGTAAGGGCTCAACCAATGTTAATTACTTTTTTATTATTTCAGGGAAAGTTTAGGTCATAATTCAATAATATGCAAGCTTTAATGGTGTCCTAGCCTCTTTAAAAGTATCCATGGATTTCATGCAACATGCAATCTGAGCATGGCACTTGCTCGGCTATAGCAAGAAATCTCTCATGCAACTGCTTGTATCTGTCAACCTACAGGTCTATGCTCTATGTTCCCAGCTCTCTGAGTCTTTGACTTCCTTCTCTAAAGCCTTTCTTCCTGTGGCCACTACTCTAGACATGTACCTTTGGCTCTGGTCCTCGGAGCTCTCTCTCGAGCGTGGTATCTCTACTTGTCTTCTGGTCCCTGCATGGCAGCTGTGATAAGGCACATAAGACTTTGGCCTAAAGTCACTGTAATTACACAAGTTATTCTAGACCGCCATCCAGCCCCTTTCCTGGGGTGGGAACAGGACAACTGGGATAACTTTGTTTTATGTATTTTGATGCCCTGTTTTTGGTGCTGTTACATTTGGAATGATTATGTCTTCCTGGAAGATTGATCCTTTTATCATTATAAAATGTCTCTCTTTGTCTTCAAGCATTTTATTTTCTCCAAAATCTACCTGATATTGAAGTAGCCACTACTGCTTTTTTTTTTTTTTAAATAATGCTTATGTGGTATAAGCATCTTCCCCCTCCTTTTACCTCCAACCTATTTATGTACTTGTATTTGAGGTTTTGAGGTGAGTTTCTTGTAGACAGTCTATTGTTAGACCACTTTTTTTTTGAGGATGACCTTTATTTTTTACTATTACTATTTTTAATCAATTTTATTGGAGTATAGTTGCTTTACAATGTTGTGTTCGTTTCTGCTGTACAGCAAAGTGAATCAGCCATAAGCAAAGAAATTCTAGGTAAAAGGACAAATCTGAAAACCAGAACTGATCAATTTTTCAATTCAATGTATTAATAATCTCTTCTCTACAAAAGAGCTGCATGTTTCAGGTAGTAACTTCCCAAAAGGAATGATAAGGTTTGAAGTTAAAAGGTGTATTGAATTTCATTCTGGACCCGGAGACAGAAGACTCCACTGAGAACCTTTTCTGTGAGCTGTATGCCTGTACAAGAGAAAAGGTTTCAGGATGCAGACTCAGAGAAATAAAGAATCCTGCTTCACTGAAGGTCAGAACATGCCTTAAAAATGCTCACAGCGTGGACTTCCCTTTTGGTTCAGAGGCAAGGACTCTGCGCTCCCAGTACAGGGGGCCCATTTCTATCCCTAGAGTCCTGACTTGGCTTGCAAAGGTCTGCATAGTCAAAGCTATGGTTTTTCCAGTAGTCATATACAAATGTGAGAGTTGGACCCTAAAGAAGACTGAGCACTAAAAATTGATGCTAATGAACTGTGGTACTGGAGAAGGCTCTTGAGAGTCTGTTGGACTTCAAGGAGATTAAAACAGTCAATCCTAAAGGAAATCAACCCTGAATATTCGTTGAAAGGACTGATGCTGAAGCTGAAGCACCAATATTTTGGCCACCTGATACAAAGAGCCAGCTCATTGGAAAGACCCTGATGCTGGGAAAGATTGAAGGCAGGAGGAGAAGGGGACAACAGAGGACGAGATGGTTGGGTGGCATCACCGACTCAAAGGACAATGAGTTTGAGCAAACTCTGGGAGCTGGTGATGGACGGGGAAGCCTGGTGTGCTGCATGCAGTCCATGAGGTCGCAAAGAGTCAAACATAACTTAGTGACTGAACAACAGGGAATTAGATCCCACATGTCAGAACAACAACAACAAAGATCCTGCATACTGCAACAAAGGTCCCATGCGCCGCACCTAAGATCCGATGCAGCCAAATAAATGAATTTTTTTTTTTAAACGCTCAGCGTGGAAGTCTCAGGACTGTACAGAGAAAAACGTGTAGGGCATCAGAAGGTGACAAGAAAGTGAGACACTGCCTGCCCCCTCCTGTGGGGGCTCTGACTGGCTGTGTTCTCTGGCAACCCTCTTCAAGTACTGTTTTCTCTGGATTCTGGCAACGCTGCCCTCTGTGACTACAGGTTGCTAGCACCAGGGCTCTTCCCCATCTTTTGTTAGTTTCCCTAAACCCTGCTCACACCTCTAGAAATAGACTAATTATTAATTCTCATTAATTACTTAGTTGAGGGGCCCTGTTTCCCACCCAAATCTGAGGGATATATGCCCATTCTCCTGTGAGATTCTCCTCACAGTCTGTGGGGGAAGGAGAGTGAAGATTTATTTACTGCTCACCCGTGCTCTGGGGGATGTAGACTTTTGAAGTCTCAACTTGGCCTGAGAATTCTTTTATCAGCTCATTTGCGTGTATGTTAAGTCACTTTAAGTCACGTCTGACTCTTTGCAACTCTATGGACTGTAGCCCACCAGGCTCCCCTGTCCATGGGATTCTCCAGGCAAGAATACTGGCATGGGTTGACATGACTTTCTCCAGGGGATCTTCCCAACCCAGGGATCAAATCCACATCTCTTGTATCTAATGTTTTGGCAGGCAGGTTCTTTACCTCTAGTGCCACCTGGGATTAAGTCTTTTAAAAAGATGTTTTACCTTTTATCCAGGTAAACTTTTCAGCATACAACCACCGTATCACCACAGACGGAAGTTCTCTGTTACTTCTGTGTGTGTATGTGTGTGGCAGGTGAGAATTTCTGTCTTTCTTATACCCTTTTCCTTTCTACCCTCTATCCTCTTGGTTTTGAATAACACAGGAGTTTTGTACAACACGGGTTTTCAGTTTAGTTTCGCATTGTTTTGCTTATATATTCAATGTCTTCCTGCTTTGACTGTAAAATCATTCAATGCTGAATTAGAAAAAGAGACTAAGACTACCTTTCCTTATCTATTTTTCCAGTTGATAATCAACTCAATTTTTTAAAATTCTATGACTAATCTTTCTGTGCCATACCTATCCTAAATATCTTGACTGATAACTTAATTGGATATAAAATTCAGGGATACAAATCATTTACTAAAAGATTTTTAAATGCATTGATCCATTGTCTTCTTATTTTAATGCTGCTATAGAAAAGTTGATGTCATTTTGATTCCAAATCTTTTGTATGTCTCTGTTTTTCCTTTCTCTGGAAGGTTTTAGGATTTTCTTTTTTTCCCTTACAATTCAATATAGTGAAGTTCATATGAGTGTTTTCTTAAAATCTACTTTACTAGGCATTTAGCAACCAATATCTGGAAATTCTTGTCCTTCAGGTTTAGACAATTGTCTTAAATTATTTGATAACCTTCCCCCCTTAGTTTTCCTTTTTCTCCTGGAATGCTTATTAGTTCGACGTGGTACCAGTTTTCTATGACCGGTTCACTAATATTCTTATGTTTTATGCTCAATCTTTGTCTTCTTTTATTTTTAGTGAGATTTGTTTAGCTTTTCCTTCTAACATTTCTAATCAATTAAATACATTCTTTAATGATATTTGTATTTTCAAGAGTTCTTTCTGAGAATTCCTTGGCAGTCCAGTGGTTGGGACTTTATGTTTTCACTGCTGAGGACTTGGAGTTCAGTCCCTGGTCAGGGAACTAGGATCCTGCTGGCCCCACAGAGCAGCCAAAAAAAAAAAAAAAAACAAAAACTAACTAAGCAAACAAAAGGAATTCTTTCTTATTTGCTGTTCATTCATATAACATATTCTTGTTTAAATATGAAACATCTCTTCTCTCTCTGGGGATATTAATTACAGTTTATGATTTGTTTTGGGTTTTCCTGGCCAAATGGCTTGGTGGTGAAGAAACCGTCTGCCAAGCAGAAGATGTGAGTTTGATCCCTGGGTTGGGAAGATCCCCTGGAGAAGGACATAGCAGCCTGCTCCAGTACTCTTGCCTGGGTAATCCCATGGACAGAGGAACTTGGTGGGCTACAGTCCGTGGGCTCACAAAGAATTGGACGTTACTGAGTGACTAAACATCAACAAGATGATTTGTTTTGGTCTCTATCTTTTGTGTCAGAGGCTATGCTCAAAGAACTGGAGATACCCTAGCAAGCAGATTCGGATCTCTGTGCAGGGAGTGGCTTGCAGACTGATAAGCCTCACTGTTGGTCAGTAGTTTCTCCACCAGCCTTTCTCCTTGCCCACCCGCCTGACTACCCAGGGACATTTGACAGCAGCCTCCCCTGTTACCTGCCCATACCGCCAACAAAGACTTATCTGGTCCAAAATGTCAACGGTGCTTAAGAAATCCTGGCGTAGGGGCAAGGCCAGCATGCTTTCTCATTGTGGACTCCCTATGTCAACAGCTGAAGGATTTTCCTCTGGTGTGTGTGGTCAGTTTCTTCAGGGAAGAATCTTCTAGTCCCCTTTGGTGTTGTTCAGTCACTAAGTTGGGTCTGACTCGTTGTGACCCCATGGGCTGCAGCACTCCAGGCTCCTGTCCTTTACTAGTTCCCTAGGGGAAAGTGAAAGCCTGGATGCTCAGGTTTAGAATGGGCAAATGGTGGGGGCAGGAGGAAGGTGCTGGTAGGGTTCTTAAGCTTTGATATGCAGACTTTTGCTTATAATCCAGGTTTTACTCTTGTTCACCTGACCATTCTCTTTGTTAGTCTCCTTTCTAGTTCAAATTTCTCCAGAGGGATGATCCCCAGGCTGAGACAGGTGGGAATGAAGATGTGAGCATCCAATTTTTCCTTTTACAAACTTCTCAATGACCTTCTTCTTATTAACGTTTCTTATTAATATCCTTGTCTTTCAGGGGGCTGGTGTCTCCGCTTTCTGAGCCATACTGGCATATCCTGTGAGTCAAACTGGCTTGCTTCTAACCAGTATCAGCTCTGCAGGCACTTAGATTTTCCCTCCCTGGGTTCTGCTAAGTTATTTATCATTCCTCCATCTGATTTCCTTCCTAGTATAATGTGGTTTGGGGTTACAGATGTTTCCTAGATCAAAGATGAAATTTGAGTTTCTGCTTCTTGTTCTCTGTGTGAGAAGGCGGCATTGGAAATGTCTTTAAGAAGGAAGTAATTAGGACTTTATACCAAATTGCAGAAAATTCATTCTCCCCATCTGACTTATTAAAATTTCTTTTATTTATATACTTGCTTTTTTATATATTTGTTTGGCTGTGTTGGGGCTTAGTTGCAGCATGTGAACTCTTAGTTGTGGCACCTGGGATCTAGTTCCCTGTCCAGGGATCAAACTGGGGCTTCCTGCATTGGGAGCTTGGAGTCTTAGCCACTGGACTTCCAGAGAAGTTCCTCTCTCCATCTTTAGCTGTTTTCAGTTTACTATTTAAGCATAGTGTCTTCCTTCACACTGTGCTGAAAGAAGATCTTTGAGCCTCTCTCTTCTGAGTCCTTATGCCTCCTTCACAGTTGTGCTTGCTAAGTCACTTCAGTCATGTCCGACTCTACGGCCCCATGGACTGCAGCCTGCCAGTTTGTGGGATTCTCCAGGCAAGAATACTGGAGTAGGTTGCCATGCCCTCCTCCAGGGGATCTTTCCATTATAGTTGTATTATAGCTATTTTTTTTTTTAATGAAAAGAGGACAAAAGTAATAAATAAATGCTTTGGAGGCCCAGAAGAGAAATGAATACTTTGGTAGAATGCAGGAGGATTTGAGAGAGGGGAGTCTTCGGTCAAAATTTAAAGATTGTTGAGCATCTGGCTGTCAAAGAAGGGAAACAAAGAAGAGGGAGCAAAGTGGAGAGAATTCTAGACACAGCAAAGTATGAGTGAAAGAAGAGTGGCAACATGAAAGAATTGTTAGGGAGAGTAACAACCTGCTGACTGTCCATCTCAATCAGAAGATGGAACAAAAATCTATAGACATTTATAGAAGCAGTGTTTATACACTGGTATTCCTTGGAATGTGGAGCAATTTCTCATTTCATTACCAGAGACTGACATGCAATGGGATCATTAAATAATTAATGGTCATGGATATATTTATATAAGTATGTTACAGTTACAATGAATTATGATATTAAAGTCTCTTTTCATCACAGTGCATTACAATCTTTATGCTGGTAGAAGACTTTGAGCCTATGTGCTATTAAACACTTGATAAAACATCAATAAACATGATTGAGCACCTCCTAAGTGCTATGGGAGATACAAAGAAGTATCAGGTATTGTTCAAGACCTCAAGCAATATGTAATCTAACCAGGTGTCATCTGAGATGGTTTTGTATACATTTTTATTTGTTTCTTTTTTTTTTTTTTTTCTATATTTCAACTATAAATTGCTGAAGTAAAAAGCTCCTGCTAGATGTTGGTCCTTTTATCAGACATGCATATGTTTTGTGACACTCAGCACAGAGCCTGGGCTACCTGGTGGCTCAGAGGTTAAATCGTCTGCCTGCAATGTGGGAGACCTGGGTTCGATTCCTGGTCAGGAAGATCCCCTGGAGAAGAAAATGGCAACCCACTCCAGTATTCTTACCTGGAGAATCCCATGGACAGAGGAGCCCGGTGGGCTGCAGTACACGGGGTTGCAAAGAGTCGGACACGACTGAGCGACTTCACTTTCACTTTCTTTTTCAGCACAGAGCCTGGGGCATAGCAGGAACTTAATCATCATGGCTTCCTTTTTCATTTGCTGCTTTGGTATCTTTCAGTGTTCTCTGCATTAATGTAGATTCTTAATTCACATCAATAGTGGAAGACTTTAACATTTCTTATTAGTATCATTTATTCTGGGATATATACTGTATTCAACTAGCTAATTCTTTCCAAGTCCATGTCAATGTAAATAATATAAAGGCTATACTTTCAATTTTCTTCTTTTTTAAATAAAATATCTATTTATTTGGCTGCGCTGCGTCTTAGTTGTAGCACGCAGGACCTTTTAGTTGTGGCATGTGGGATCTAGGTCACTGACCGGGGCCCCCTGCACTGGGAGCTCAGAGTCTTAGCCAGGGGACCACCAGGGAAATCCTTTAGTTTTCTTCTGATTATAAAAATAATACAGTATAGAAAGTAGAGAAAAGTAGAAAAAATAAAAATTACCCATAATTTCCCTACTCAGAGATAAGATTGTTAATATTATAAAATATTTCCTCAGCAGATTTTTATCCTGAGAAAAGCATCAGAAATGATAAGGATCTTTTCATCCTTTAAGCATAAGGGTGCTTATTATAATGTTATTTATCACATTTAAAGTGAAAAAAAATATAATTGTTCAAAAGAGGTAATTAATTTTGGGGAAGAGTTCATGAAGAACTGGTATCAGTTTTTCACTGATAGAATTCAGCAGGGAAGTCAGGGTCTGGATCCTTTCTGGGCAATTTTGATTTAATCTTTTACTTGTTAAAGGCCTATTCAGGTTATCTATTACTTCATGAGTTAGTCTTAGTAGTTTGTGTTTTTCTAGAAAATTTTCCATTTCATCTTATTTGATGTTCAGTCATTCATAATATTTTTTTTATAATCCATTTTATCTCTCTATGGTTAGTAGTATTGTCCCGCCTTTCATTTCTGATTCTAGCATTAATCATTTGAGTCTTTACTTTTTTCTTCGTCTATCTTGCTAAAGATTTGTCAATTTTGTAGATATTTTCAAAGAACCAGCCTTTTGCTTCTATTGCTTTTCTATTCTCTATTTCATCATTTTTTTGTTCTAATTTTTATTCTTTAATTAGTTTGTTTTGCATTTAGTTTGTTCTTTTTCCAGAGTCTTAATGTAGAAGTTTAGATAATGACTTGAGATTTTTCTTCATTTTGAATCTAGAATTTATAGCTGTAAATTTCCCTCTAAGCACTCTTTAGCAGCATCCCTTGAGTTATGCTTCACAACTCAAGATACCAAAGAGTACCACTGCTAGATCATATAAGAACAGTTTAGTTTTATAAGAAACCTGATGTTAACTATAAAGAAAGCTGAGCACTGAAGAAATGATGCTTTTGAACTGTGATGTTGGAGAAGACTCTTGAGAGTCCCTTGGACTGTAAGGAGATCCAACCAGTCAGTCCTAAAGGAAATCAGTCCTGAATATTCATTGGAAAGACTGATGCTGAAGCTGGAATACGAATACTTTGGCCACCTGATGCAAAGAACTGACTCATTGGAAAAGGCCCTGATGCTGGGAAAGATTGAAGGCAGGAGGAGAAGGGGACGACAGAGGATAAGAGGGTTGGATGGCATCACTGACTCAATGGACATAAGTTGGAGCAAGCTCCAGAAGTTGGTGATGGACAGGGAAGCCTGGTGTGCTGCAGTCCATGGGGTTGCAAAGAGTTGGATACGACTGAACAACTGAACTGAATTGACCAAACTATCTTCCAAAATGGCCATACCATTTTGTATTCCCATGAGTGATATACAAGAATTTCTGTTACTCTACAGGAATTTTCATTCCATAATTATTCCATAGTTCTTTTTCATTCATCTCATTGAATTTTGTTATTTCCCTGATGAATTTTCTTTGACCCATTGATATATCTTTTTCCAGTCTTTCACTTTCAACACATTTGAATCTAAAGTGTGCTATAGGCAGCAAAAAGTTGGATCTGGTTTTGTAAACCTAGTTTCATAATCTCTGCCTTTAGGTTGGATTATATTTAATCCAGTCACATTTAATGTTATCACTGATATGGATGAATTTATGTGTGCCATTTCACTTTTTGTTTTCTTTATGTCTTAAGCCTTTTTTGCCCCTCTATTTTTCCTTTCTTGCTTTCTTTTGCATTAAGTGAATATTTTCTACTGTAAGATTTTAATTTATTTAATTTTTTCACAATTTTTTGAGTTATTTTCTTAGTAGTTGCTCTAGGACTTATCATATGCATCTTATCATAATCTATTACAGATTTACACTAACTATTCCACTGAGATATAGCAATGTTACTCCTATTTAACTGTAGCCCTTCTTTCCCACCCTTTGTGCTATTATTATTTTATATCTATATATATTACAAATTCAATAATACAGCTATTATTATTTTATATAATTTAATACCTTTTTAAGAGGTGGAAGTAGACACCCACAAGAAAAAAAGAATCTAAACACAAACTTTATATTTTTTGCAAAAACTAACTCAAAATGGATCATAGACCTAAATGTAAAATGCAAAACTAGAAAACTCCTAGATGATAATATGGAAGAGAAAACCCAGATAATTTGGAGGTACGTGATGTCTTTTTAAGAAAGAATACCAAAGGCACAATCCATGAAAGAAATAATTGATAAGCTAGACTTCATTAACATTAAAAAATGTTAGGAGAATGAGAAGATAAGACACAGACTGGGAGAAAATACTTACAAAGGACACATCTGATAAAGGACTGCTGCTGCTGCTGCTAAGTCGCTTCAGTCATGTCCGCCTCTGTGTGACCCCATAGACGGCAGCCCACCAAGCTCCCCCGTCCCTGGGATTCTCCAGGCAAGAACACTGGAGTGGGTTGCAATTTCCTTCTCCAATGCATGAATGTGAAAAGTGAAAGGGAAGTCTCTAAGTCGTGTCCAACTCTTAGCAACCCCATGGACTGCAGCCTACCAGGCTCCTCCATCCATGAGATTTTCCAGGCAAGAGTACTGGAGTGGGGTGCCATTGCCTTCTCCGGATAAAAGACTATTATCCAGAATACACCAACTCTTTAAACTCAACAATAAGAAAACAAATAACCCAACTGAAAAAAAATGGGCCAAAGACCGTAACAGACACCTTATCAAAGAAGGTATAAAAATGGCTAACAGACATATGAAAAGATGCCTCACAATGAATTATCATCAGGGAAGTGGAAATCAAAACAACAATGATATGTAATTATGCAACTATTACAACAGCCAAAATCTAGAACACTGACAACATCAAATGCTGGTGAGGATGTGAAGTAATGGGAATTCTCATATATCACTCATGGGAATACAAAATGGTATAGCCACTTTGGAAGACAGTTTGGTGATTTCTTATAAAACTAAAATGTTCTTACCATATGATCTAGCAATGGTGCTCTTTGGTATGTAACCAAAGGAGCTGAAAACTTATATCACACAAAAACCTGCACATGGATATTTTTCATAGCTTTATTCATAGCTTGGAACCAAGAGATCCTTCAGTAGGTGGATGGATAAACTTTTGTACATCCAGAGAATGGAATATTACTTAGAGCGAAAAAGAAATGAGCTATCAAGGCATGAGAAGACAGGGAGAAGGAATCTGAAGTGCATATCACTAGTGAAAGAAACCAATCTGAGAAGGCTGCATACTGTATGACTGCAACTATGAGACATTCTAGAGAATGCAAAGCTATGAAGACAGCAAAAAGATCAGTGGTTTCCAGGGTTGGGTGGGTAAGGATGGGGAGGTAAATAGGCAGAGCATACAGGATTTTTGGAGCAGTGAAACTGCTCTGTATGGTATCATAATGATGGATATAAGTCATTGTACATTTGTCCAAACTAGTAGAATGTATAACACCAAGAATAAACGTTAAGATAAACTATGATTTTTGAGTGATTATGATGTGTCAATATGGGTTCATCTTTGGCAAAAAAAAAAAAAAAGGTACCATTCTGGCTAGTAATAGCAGCAACAACAAAAAACTTCCCCCAGAATATCTTCCTTGTAAATTCCACTTTCTCTTCATTGACAAGAACTGTTTTCATGACCACAGTTATCTTCAAAAGAGTCTGAAAGCAATATCTTAGCCTCTGTAGTTGAAAAAGACAAGGGGAAAGAATACGAATGGCTTTTGGGTCATTAATCTGTTACTGTCCATTATTGTTATTGGACATTCCATGGGGTCGCTGAGGGTCAGACACGACTGAGCGACTTCACTTTCACTTTTCACTTTCAAGCATTGGAGAAGGAAATGGCAACCCACTCCAGTGTTCTTGCCTGGAGAATCCCAGGGACAGGGGAGCCTGGTGGGCTGCCATCTATGGGGTCGCACAGAGTCGGACACGACTGAAGTGACGCAGCAGCAGCAGCAACATTGTTATTAATTATTATTATTATTAACAACATAATAATATTGTTATTGGTCATTAATCTGTTATTGTCCATTAACCCGTGACACATCCCAAGTTCATTTAGCTAGTAAATGGTGTAGATCAACTCTCTTAGCCTAATAGCCTGCCTACAGGTTTTCAGAGATTCTGTTTGGAGTATACAAATGATTTGTGTCACATTTTACCATTTTATGACTTTCAGATTTGTAGCCACAGAGCTAGACAGAGGATTGAGAGAATTCCTGATCCGTGAGACGGCATTAAGAGGGCTGGAAATCTGTTGTCTGAGAAAGATCTAAAAGAATGCAGATTCAATCATGCAATAAAGGGGTCAGTTTAATTCAATTAGGTTTAACAAAAGGAGGGTGGAAAATGGTTTGTAGAATTCCATCTACCAAAATCAAGGTATAACAAATAAAAATAGAGGTCTTCCCTGGTGGTTGGGTGACCAAGACTCCATGCTTCCAATGCAAGGGGCCTGGGTTTGATCTAGTCAGGGAACTAGATCGCACATGCTGCAACTAAGAGTGCTGACACTAAAAACAATCCTGCTTGTCATAACGAAAATCAAAGATCCTCCATGCCTCAACTAAGACCTGGTGCAGCCAAATAAATTAAAAAAAATTTTTTTAACAATGCAAATTAAAAATAATTGTAAAATAATAAAGCTGAAAAAACAAAAAGGTAAAATAAGCCCAGGGAACAAGCTGCTCTCTGCAAGTAAGTATCCTCAAAGTAGTGTCCTGCCTGGAATTCATAAGATAAGCAGCCATCTCAGGTCTAACGATCAGCAGTCACCTCAATTTGCCTGGATGTTCCAACTTCACTTCTGTGCAGCCAAGTGTCCTTCCAACCATGTTGAGTTTTAGTATTAAATTTAAATATAATAAATTTATCCAGCCCACAAATAATACTTTGGTGTAAAGTACAGGAGTAAGTAATCATTGGGATAATCTACTATATTTGTTATTTTAAGTGTAATGCTTAAAGAATCTGACATATCATCCATGTGCTTTCAGATTTACTCAGATTATTGATTTCAGACTTATAATTTTAAATTGATACACATAATAATTTGGCTAATTTTATGAATCGTTCTTAAAATTTTAGGATAACTTGAGATTCACTAAATTAGTATTAAATTAGCTCATGAATTGTTTTGTTTGTAAAGATTATTTAGTTTACCTTGTCAGGCATTTGAAGTCTTAGAAGAGAACAGTCAATATGTGATATTTGAAAATGTAGTTAAAATACTTAAGGAAATGACTAAAGAACTTGGGGAACTGGTAAATGGGAGTGATTATTAAAAGGAATTTAGCTTGTTTAGTTTGAGTTAATCAAATAATAAAAGAATGAATAAAAATATTCTTATCAGAACTATAAATCAAAGAACATGACTCATAAGTTTCACTTAAAATGTAAGGGGATTAGGCTTTAAATTTTGTAATGTTAATAAGTAAATCTTAATTTAAAACTAAAGGAACTGTGAAGAGTCCTTTCTCTGAACAAAGGCCCCTCTTGGACTTTAGAGGCTACATGTTGACACATTTTCACTCTGGATGAATAGAGGCTTTATGTAGCAATTCAGTGTTTACGCAGCCCATAGCACTTGTCTAGACAAGGACAATGAGTTGGTTAATGCCAAATATGAAGGGAGCAGCAGGTTCCAAGAACTCGTGGTGCACTCTGGTTGTTGCAAAGGATCTTGCTCTAAGATCCCAGCCATTCTAGCTCTTGCATAACATTCTATAATACGCAAAAGCCACTTTTTCTAACTATGAAGAGAGACCTGACCTTGGATGAAGGCAAACCAAAGATGCCCCATTCCACAGGTTTGATGATTCTGGCAATGGAGCTGAAGTTACACTGCTCAGAGAATTCCTGAATACATGGCTTTGGGCTTGTGTTCTCTTGGTGAGAGGCTCCAAGATTCTTCAGAAAAGGGAGAATTTGATATTTTCTGTAGAACAAATGAGTTTAGACTATATCAACATCCTTCCCTGTTTAATAGAACTTCAGTTTATTTATCTTGGTGGATGTCAGAAATGCTGGATTGAGAATGATCCCGTGGAGGAGGGCATGGCAACCCATTCCAGTGTTCTTGCCTGGAGAATCCCATGGACAGAAGAGCCTGGTGGGTTACAGTCCATGGAGTCGCAAAGAGTTGGACACAGCTGAGCAACTAAGCACACACCTGTTTTGTCAGGAGGAAGGGAAGGCTTATTGGTTGTTCTTCACGGTGTCTCCCTGTCATGGAGCTGTGGGAGAAGGCATTCACTAATGGGCTTTCATGAGTTTGAGGTGTTTTGGTAGATGCGCCCCTTGAAGTAGGCAGTACGTATCTGTCCTTGATAATGAGTCACCTATTCCTTGATGACAGTCTGCTTCCCAAGTAGTCTAGAACCCTCTAAGGCACTCCTTCCTAAAATCTCTATTACTTCAGCAAAGCTTCCTTTGTCAACTGGCTTTATTTTCATTTCTAAAAGTTCACCTGACACTTTCAAGAGTAACTTCACAAAACCCTATCGTGTGAGTTTGTTTCTGCTTGTGCTCTGTCTCTAAGTCATGTCCAACTCTTTGTGACCCCATGGACTGTAGCCCACCAGGTTCTTCTGTCCACGGGATTTCCCAGGTAAGAATACTAGAGTGGGTTGCCATTTCCTTCTCCAGGGGATCTTCCTGACCCAGGGATTGAACCCATGTCTTCTGCATTGCAGGCGGATGATCTTCCTGACCCAGGGATTGAACCCATGTCTTCTGCATTGCAGGCGGATTCTTCACCACTGACCTACCTGGGGCTTCCAGAGGTGATTGGTAACGACACAGAGTCCTCAGGGTGGCAAGGATTTGATTGGTTTCTAGCCACATCCTTGGACACAAGCCACAGGCCCAGGGCCTGTGCCTCTGGGCAGGCCTTCCACATGGCCACAGTGCCTAGTCTGGGCCCTAAGCCTGTGTCATCTCTGAGCTCTGTTGACATCCTTGCCTCCTGAGCCTGATGTCTGGACGGGGCTGTCTCCTCTTCTTCCAGCTGGGGCACCAGGTCCGATTGTGGAGGACAGTGTGGCTGAGACCCTGCCAGACCCCGGAACTCAGCGCTGCTCACACTTTACTGTGCTACAGACCACCTGGAGAAACTGATGAAAATGCACATTCTCACCTACCTTCCTTCTCTCTTCTTCCTTCCTTCTTCCTTCCTCCTGTCTTCCGTCCCTCCCTTCTCCTCTTTCTCTCTCTTTCCCCCTTTCTTCCTTCCTCCCTCCCCATTCCCCCCTCTCTTTTTGTCTCTTCCTTTCTTTCTTTCCCTCTTTGACTAAGAATCTTGTACCTAATTAAGGTTATGTGGTTTTTGTCTCTTATAAACTTGAGTTACACTTCAAAACATCTCTTTCTACACCTATACCAGTATTCAGGGGAAAAGATGTGTGGTGCTGGAGTGCTGAAAACTCATTTTGTCAGTCAAACGATAGCCTTTTAAAAATGTCCTTCAATTCAAAACTGACTGCCTAGATTCACTGTGGATACTCGTTAATGGTGTGCCAAATAAGGCTCTGAAGATAATTTTCTTTCTATCACTTGTCTTTACCTCCTTTTGAAAAATAAGGTTAGTTATTTTTAATTCACTCTTTAGGAAAATAAATTATATTCCTATTATATTCTGGTAATATTACTGCCATGGAATCTCAGAATCCCCATCAGTAGTTGTCACTGATTAAAAAAACTTATATTTCGAAGTGGCTTGTCCATTATGTAAAAATGGGGAAAACTGTCTTCCATAGTTCATTTAAAAATCCCAAATCAAGAGGTTATTAAGTTTTGTTAAAAAAACAGAACTGAACTGAGTAAGTTTGAAGATCCAATTGGTCTTATTCAGGGATTCATGAATCAGGCAGGCATCATTCCATCTAGTAAATACAGACATACCTTGGAAAGTATTTAGTGGTGGTTCCAGACCACCACAGCAAAGCAAATAAAGTAAATCATGAATGTTTGTTTCCCAGCGCATATAAAATTTTTGTTTCCCAGTGTTCACACTTTACTGTGGTCTATTTTTTTATGTAAATATTTACAATTTTTATTTATTTATTTGGCTGCACTTGGTCTTCGTTGTGGCACATGGAACCTTTGGTGTTCAAACTCTTACTTGTAGCTGTGAGCCTTTACCTGTGCCACATGATCTAGTTCCCTGACCAGGGATCGAACTTGGGCCCCCTGCGTTGGGAGCATGGAGTCTTAGCCAGTGGACCACCAGGGAAGTCCTACTGTGGTCTACTAAGTGTGCAATAACATTATATCTAAAAAAAAAACAATGCCCATACCTAAATTAGGGCTTCCCAGGTGGCTCAGTGGTAAAGAATCCCCCTGCCAACACAGGAGACATGGATTTGATCCCTGGGTCGGGGAGATCCCCTGAAGAAGGAAATGGCAACCCATTCTGGTATTCTTGCCTGGGAAATCCCATGGACAGAGGAGCCTGGCGGGCTACAGTCCATGGGGTTGCAAAGAGTAGGACACTACTTAGTGACTAAACAACAACAAATACCTTAATTAAAAAATACTTTATTGCTAAAAATGCTAACCACTATCTTAGCCTTCAGTGAGTCATAAATTTTTTGCAGTACTGACATATAACATCCCTATTCAGTTCAGTTGTGTCTGACTCTTTGCGACCCCATGAACCGCAACACGCCAAGCCCCCCTGTCCATCACCAACTCCTGGAGTTTACCCAAACTCATGTTCATCTAGTCGGTGATGCCATCCAACCATCTCATCCTCTGCCTTCTCCCGCCTTCAATCTTTCGCAGCATCAGGGTTTTTTCAAATAAGTCAGCTCTTCACATCACGTAGCCAAAGTATTGGAGTTTCAGCTTCAAAATCAGTCCTCCCAATGAACACCCAGGACTGATCTCCTTCAGAATGGACTGGTTGGATCTCCTTGCAGTCCAAGGGACTCTCAAGAGTCTTCTCCAACACCACAGTTCAAAAGCATCAATTCTTCGGCGCTCAGCTTTCTTTATAGTCGAACTCTCATATCCATACATGACCACTGGAAAAACCATAGCCTTGACTAGACAGACCTTTGTTGGCAAAGTAATGTCTCTGCTTTTGAATATGCTGTCTAGGTTGGTCATAACTTTCCTTCCAAGGAGTAAGTGTCTTTTAATTTCATGGCTGCAATCACCA
>NW_011494839.1:2604955-2606327 GCF_000754665.1 Bison bison bison | reverse complement strand
GATTTTGGAGCCCAGAAAAATAAAGTCAGCCACTGTTTCCCCATCTATTTGCCATGAAGTGATGGGACCAGATGCCATGATCTTCATTTTCTGAATGTTGAGCTTTAAGCCAACTTTCTCACTCTCCTCTTTCACTTTCATCAAGAGGCTCTTTAGTTCTTCACTTTCTGCCATAAGGGTGGTGTCATCTGCATATCTGAGGTTATTGACATTTCTCCCAGCAATCTTGATTCCAGCTTGTGCTTCATCCAGCCCAGTATTTCTCATGATGTACTTTGCATATAAGTTAAATAAGCAGGGTGACAATATACAGCCTTGACAGACTCCTTTTCCTATTTGGAACCATTCTGTTGTTCCATGTCCAGTTCTAACTGTTTCTTCCTGATCTGCACACAGGTTTCTCAAGAGGCAGCCATAGCAAATACAATAATAATGAAAAAGTTGGAAATAGTTTGAGAATTACCAAAATGTGACACAGGGACAAGAAGTGAGCAAATGCTGTTGGAAAAATGGCAGTGAAAGACTTCTCAGTACAAGGTTGCCACAAACATTCAGTTTGTAAAAAACACCGTATCTGAAATGCACTAAATTGAGGTAAGCCTGTTGAGAGACTATACAAAATGGAGGGTTTTTATAGGCAGAAGGAGAGTGGGGCAAGAATGTATTAGCATAAGAAAAAAAAGGATTGTTTCAGACCTGGCCTTCTTTTGAAGGAAAGGAATGGCAGCAGTCTTTATCCTGCAGATTACAACACCAGTGTTGACCAGGAAATTTCAGACTGACTCCTGCAAAGGTCACATTTCTGGGAAGGATTGAAGTTGCAATTAAGTCTTAGTTTGGTGTGAAGTGTTAGTCGCTCAGTCATGTCTGACTCTTTGTGACTCCATGGACTGTAACCCATCAGGCTCCTCTGTCTGTGGGATTTTCCAGACAGGAATACTGGAGAGGGTTGCTGCCGGGGACCAGCCCCGGCTGATCCAGGGTATTCGAAGCGGGGATGGCGTCGGCGACCTATTTATTTAAATATTTTATCAAAGATATAAAGAGTAATAGGATGAGGATAGCTCAGTAGGAAAATTCAGTGGAGAAAAGAGGCTGAGTAGCTTGGTTTACGCGGGAGACCAATAAAACTTCAAGACAAGAAGTTTGCACCACTTACGTAGGCCGCAGGCGTCCTTCCGTTCTCCCGAAGGAGAGGAGACACTGAGGCCTCCCTGGTCGGATCTTAGAAGCCCAGGCATAATTAGCAAGCATGGCGGGTTCCGCGCTCCAGATGGAGACTCAGCCAGAATTTGGGAGAGAGAGCGACATGGGGAGACCAAGTTTCGGTGAACAAGGCCCGCACTTTATTTTCCAAAGTAGTTTTTATACC
>NW_011494839.1:2600193-2604738 GCF_000754665.1 Bison bison bison | reverse complement strand
TTAGGTGATTTGCGTCATCTTCTGGCCCGGAGGCCTGTTAACATTTTAAGACCCTTTCTTCAGAAAACTTATTTTTCTCTAAAGGTGATTGGTCAGGAGCCATCCTCCAAAAGCATTAGATAAAGTTGCATTCCTACAGAGCAAAGGTGTGGTGGGCTACAACAAGAAAAAGAATCAACTCAAGGGTCCCAGGTTACAAACAATAAAGCTACTACTTACACCAATTATATTAATCAATACACTGCCAGGGACACAGCAGGTAAGGGATATGGAAACTTAGCAGCAAACATTGGCCCAACAAGTGAAAATCCCTTCACCAATACAATTTCTAATCAATCTTTTAACTGCTCAAAGGAATCTGTATTTAGACAGTTTAGAACATCTCATGCCTCTCACAGTTGGGAGGCTCTGAGCCGGAAAAACATGTGGCCGGAAAAACCTATTCAGGCAGGCTAGAGGACTTCCAAAGGAGTTTGTAGGTTGAAACACTATCACACCCAGGAATTATTAACTGGAGCTGTAAGCTAACTCTTTTTTCAGAGAGAGGTAGTGGGGGACAGCCCCCTGTAAAGTCAGAGGTGTAGGTGAAAGCACAAAGCAGAAAGTAGGCAGACTCTGGTTTGGGGGGTAGATGCTCGAGGATTTCCAGGGGAACTCCTGAGGCTCGATCCCGCCTTTGCGTATGCCAAGCCTCCTTCCTCATGACCTTTGCCACAGGCGGAGCTCGCTCCCCGAAGGTTGCCATTCCCTTCTCTAGGGGATCTTCCTGACCCAGGGATTGAACCTGGGTCTCCTGCACTGCAGGCAGACTCTTTACCATCCGAGCCACCAGGGAAGCCCCTGCAGTTTGGTGTGCTGCTGCTGCTGCTAAGTCGCTTCAGTCGTGTCCGACTCTGTGCAACCCCATAGACGGAAGCCCACCAGGCTCCCCCGTCCCTGGGATTCTCCAGGCAAGAACACTGGAGTGGGTTGCCATTTCCTTCTCCAATGCATGAAAGTGAAAAGTAAAAGTGAAGTCGCTCAGTCGTGTCCGACTCTTAGCGACCCCATGGACTACAGCCTACCAGGCTCCTCCATCCATGGGATTTTCCAGGCAAGAGTACTGGAGTGGGGTGCCATTGCCTTCTCCAGCAGTTTGGTGTAGCTGGGGGCAAATGACTGTTTTGGGCTGCTGCTGCTCTTTCTTTTTTCAAAGAAACAGCTTCTAGAACTAAAGACACTGTAGTCTTATTTTGTACGGCATGTGTTCTGTACATCATACTGGCTTGTGTATTCTTTCCTATTTTCTTTTTTCTTTTAACTCTTGTAGCAGTAGCTGGTCATACACTTAGCAAAGGGAATGGGTTTCCTCCCTATGTTGTCACATCAGATGTGGTCAATGATATCCTGTTTCTGCAGAAACAAGTACAACTTCCTGCCTGCTGCAGAAGCAGAAGCTGCCCCTGAGAATGAATAAATGCCACACAGAAGAATATTCTAAAGATTATCATCATAAACTCACTTCTCGAGAGAGGAAGCCCTAATGACAGCTAAACATTGTCGATACCATTCCGTGCGCACTTTCAGTTTCCCAGCCTTTGCCAAAAGATCAAGAAGATGCTGATAATGTTGCTGAGACTGGTACCCAGTACACCCTCTGGGTGCTGTTTGGCTGAAGGGGACACTTTAAATCTGTGAGGCTGACTCCTGTTAATTTCAAAGATGGACAGGATATTTACTTGGGTGTGGATGGTCAGTAGCGGCAGTGGGATGGGCCTGGGCCCTTAGAGGAGCTCACACTCACCAAAGTGGAGCGGTAGGTCAAAACTGCACACTGCACTTTGTCACACTCTCTTCTAAAAAAGGGCTCATGTATCATGCTGCCAGTTTCTAGTTGTGCCAACTTTATTTCTATCACTTCCCTGGCATCTAAAAATCATTTACATATGAATACAACACTACCACTGCTAAGCATTTACTATGAGCCAAGGGCAGTTTATTTCATTCTTTCAATGACTCCTTGAAGAAATTATTATCCCCATCTTGCTAATAAGCAAACTGAGACTCAATGAAATTAAGAAACTTGCTAAAAGTCCAGAAGAACATTAAGAGGTGGATGTGGTTGTGGTTGCCCTGAGTTTAGGCAGTAAGGAGGTGCACTGGCTGCAGATAATTTAAATATAATGTGGCTCAGATGGTAAAGAATCTGCCTGCAATGCAGGGCACCTGGGTTCGATCCCTGGGCCAGGAAGATTCCCTGGAGAAAGGAATGGCTACCCACTCCAGTATTCTTGCCTGGAGAATTCCACAGATAGAGGGACCTGGGGGGGCTAGAGTCCATGGGGTTGCAAGGAGTCAGACACAACTGAGCAACTAACCAAAAAAAGTCAGACTAACTTTTTTTTTTAGCATTTAAAAATTTGTGGGTAAAATATATATAACGTAAATTTACCATCTTAACTGTTTTTACATGTACAGCTCAGTGACATTAAATATATTATGGTGCCACCATCACCAACACCCATCCCCAGAACTCTTTTCATTTTGCAAAACTGAAAATTTGAACCAATTAAACAATAATGCCTCATCTACCTCTCCCTCTAGCCCCTGGCAACAACCATTCTACTTTTTGTCAAAAGAGCTTTGACCAGGATGGGGAACACATGTATACCTGTGGCGGATTCATTTCGATATGTGGCAAAACCAATACAACATTGTAAAGTTTAAAAATAAAATAAAATTAAAAAAAAAAAAAGAGCTTTGACAAGTCTAAGTACCACATACAAGTGGAACCACATAGTCCTTTTGTGACTGGCTTATTTCACTTAGCAGACTGTCTTCAGGGTTTATCCATGTTGTAGCATATGTCAGAATTTTCTTCCTTTTTAACAGCTGAATAATATTCCACAGCATATAGGCACCACATTTTGTTTGTCCATTCATCCATCAATGCACACTTGGGTTGCTTTCACTTCTTAACTATTATGAATACTCTCCAATGAATGTGGATATATGTGTGTGTGTGCTGCACAAGTGTGCACATGCGCGCATGTGTGTATTTAAATCATTATTAAGCAATTGTTGTAGGTACTACTGAATTTGAATAATATAGTATATGCCTCAAAACTAGCACAGTTCTTTTTTTTAACTGGCACATTTAAGAAATTAATTTTCCTTTACAAAAGAAAAAGAAAAGCAACACTGGATTCTACACGGATGTGAATTCTGAGAACAAATTAGAGTCTTCCTCTATTTATTTAGAGAATAAGTGTGTGATGAGTTGAAATTGAGCTTGCTTTGTGAAAGTGTTAGTTTCTTGGTTGTGTCTGACTCTCTGCAACCCCATGGACGGTAACCTGCCAGGCTCCTCTCTCCATGGCATTTTCTAGACTCCTCTATCCATGGCATTTTCCAGGCAAGAGTACTGGAATGGGTTGCCATTTCCCTTCTCCAGAAAGGAGACTGAATCCACGTCTGCATTAGAAGCAGATTCTTTACCATCTGAGCCACCAGGGATCCCAAGCTTACTTTGAGTGCAATCTGTATCTTGAACCCCTGTGGTACTACCCATTCCTACGTTTACATACTAAATTTAAAATAAGCAGTGAAAGCACATGATTGTAAAGACAAAGAACAAAACTTGAGTCACTTTAATGCTGTCGTTCTATGTGAACAGTTTGGAGTTTTCATTTTTCTTTAAAATCTAAAGTAATAAAACAAGTGCCAATGAAAGGTACAATTATTTGTTTAGTAAGTATAAATAGTTCACTCATTAAATATTTGGATGACTTTGGGTATCTTTAGCTTCAAAATGTACTTTTAAAGACTGCTGTTTTGAAACTAATGAATTAATCAAGGAAATAATGACCATTTACTGATTATCACATGAGTATTACTGAAAAAGTTCTGTTATATAGAGGTATTATTAGCATTAGTCACTCAGTCATGTCCGACTTTTTGCGACCCCATGGACTGTAGCCCGCCAGGCTCCTCTGTCCATGGGATTCTCTAGCCAAAAATACTGGAGTGGGTTGCCATTTCCTCCTCCAGGGGACCTTCCCAACTGTACATAAAGGAGACTTCATTAATGTGCATTAGAGGATACCCCAGGTTAACCTGTTATAGAAAACTGTCTCTTGAGTCTTTAAATTCTATACCAATTCTATACCTCTGGTTGGCTGATTGTTTGTTTCTTTATTTAGATTTTAAGGTGAATGACCTGGGGCTATTTGTTTCCAGCAACCTGATTGCGAATCTAAAGGCACAGTTGAAATGTCTATTTTTCTTGCCATCCTCAGAAGAGATTGCTGCAAATCTATTCTATGATTCTTGTTCTTTTTAGCTTACAGTACAAATAGCTTATTATTTTTTGCAACCTATGTCTTTCTTTGGAAGGACTAATGCTAAAGCTGAAACTCCAGTACTTTGGCCACCTCATGCGAAGAGTTGACTCACTGGAAAGGACTCTGATGCTGGGAGGGATTGGGGGCAGGAGGAGAAGGGGACAACAGAGGATGAGATGGCTGGATGGCATCACTGACTTGATGGACGTGAGTCTGAGTGAAC
>NW_011494839.1:2588234-2600016 GCF_000754665.1 Bison bison bison | reverse complement strand
GCTATTTAAGGTATCTTGAAATTATAGGCTCACTCTCCCTAAAATTTCAAAAAGCATAGAGCTGAGGCTCTTAAGGGTATAGCAGTGATAAAAGCTTTCATAGTCATTTCTAAAAAGCAACACTTCATAGTTTTCTCTCTCCAGTGGTTCTCTAATATACTTGTAGAAGGAAGGCAACAGAAAACCAAGAATAAAAATAGCTGAGCTCTCCACAATTGGGCTTCCTGATTACTTTCCCTGTTCAAAGAAAAGAGGAGACACCATCTTGCAATAGAGGCTTCATAGACACCTGGGTTTCTCCAGTGACAGTCGACATTTGATTCCCCATATCTCTTGGTTCTTCTTGTTGTCAATGGTCGGAGAGGACATTAAAAATAATGGTCTACTTGGATGTCAAATATTCTAGGTATATCAAGTCACAAGCTTATAAGGGGCATGTGTTCAAATCCAGATTTGTCAAATTCTAAGCTTTTTACTCCTATTCTAGGCTATTTAGGGCTTCTCTGGTGGCTCAGATGGTAAAGAGTCTGCCTGTGAAGTGCGAGACCCAGGTTCAATCCCTGGGTTGGGAAGATCCACTGGAGAAGGGAATGGCAACCCACTCCAGTATTCTTGTCTGGAAAATTCTGTGGATGGAGGAGCCTGGTGGGCTACAGTCCATGGGGTCACAAAGAGCTGGACACGACTGAGCAACTAACACACTGGGCTGTTGAATTATTAACAAGTGTGCCCATTTTCTAAAGCTAGTTTCCTGTCTAGCAGTATAGTGTAATGGTTCAAACACCTGCTCCACAGCAAGTACAATGTCATGGTGAATCCATGCATTCTCCCTCTTCTCTCAGTGGGGAGGAAAAACCGTGTAATAGGTGGAGGGTTTTTTTTTTTAATTAATTGGTATTTTGGCTTTTATATTGCTTTTGTTTTGCTACCAGGGGAGTGTGGAGCAATGCACATCCAGATTTTTTCTGTTTCTAGCTAGATGCAGAGTCCTGCATGGTGCTCGTGAAACCCAATTACATTTTACCCATACCCACGCGGGTATAAGGCTGGCCCCTGAGTTTGACAGTATATATGGGCATGGGGTCACAGGGGTGGAGGTTTCCTTAAGGTCTAAGTGTTGTCGCTCAGTCGTGTCCAACTCTTTGTGACCCTATGGACTGTAACCCACCAGGCTCCTGTGTCCATGGGATTTCCCAGGCAAGAATACTAGAGTGGGTTGCCAAGCCCAGGGATCTTCTCGACCCAGAGATTGAACCTGGGTCTTCTGCATCCCAGGCAGATTCTTTACCATCTGAGCTTTCCCTAGATATAAATAAAAGGAGTTTGAGGGGTTCCTGGTTATGGTGGGGTGTATAAGGGGAAGTGAACTCTGCCTTACCAGGGAATCAAGCCTGACTGGCCATTGCATGCTGAGGCTTTGAGCAGGTGTGAGGGCTCTGTTTTTTCTTGCCATTGGTGGAGAGGAGTGCTGGGGTGAGGGGTGGTCCCTGAGTTAATCAGACAACCAGCACCCAGCTGTTAACTGCAGCCTCTTGTGGCTGGAGAGTTAGTTTTCTGATGTTGCATGAGTTCAGAAATCTTGGGAATGTGGGGCAGGGAGAAAGCACAGAGATTGAATTCTTATGATTCAAGAGGATGAGAAGGAGAAGCACATTTAGTTTTGATTTAGTAATCATGCAATGTGACATTTCTTGTACCTGAGTAGTGAAGAGTAAAATTTCTTGCTACCTAAATAAACAAACAAGTGCAACCCAGGGAAAAGCAATGTTGGGTGAAGCATGGCGCACACAGGGAGCACTTGGGAGGGGCAGGGAAGGCCTCCTAGGGGGAGAGTCCATGCTGAGAATGAAGAGCATCAGCAGGGAGAAGGGGTGTTGGGATGCACCAGGGGAAGGGAGGAGGAAGCATGCTCCAGACAGAGAGAACAGAAGCACAAAGGCCAGATGGCAAAAGAGCAGGAGTCCCTGGAAATGTAGCGTGGCTGGAGAAGATGCAACAGGGAGGAGGATTGGCAGCACGTGAGCTAAGCTGAGGTGAAGTCAGGAAGACCCCACTCTGGGAAACTGGAGCTTTATTCTGGGGACCATGGGGAAAACCATTACTGTGTTTTATGCAGAGGCATGAAGCTTCAATACTTTGACCACCAGATGTGAAGAACTGACTCACTGGAAAAGACCCTGATGCCGGGAAAGATTGAAGGCAGGAGGAGAAGGGGACGACAGAGGATGAGATGGTTGGATGGCATCACTGACTTAATGGACACGAGCTTGAGCAAACTCTGGGAGACGGGGAAGGACAGGGAAGCCTGGCATGCTACAGTCCATGGGATTGTAAATGATCAGACATGACTGAGTGACTGGAAAACAATGAAAGGATGAGATGCAGGCTTTGGAAGATCACCCTGGTGGCCATGGGGAAAACAGACCATAGTGCAGCAAGACCACTCAAAGGGAGGCAAGTCAAGAGGCCCTATCTGGTGTTCTGTGAAGCCTCATCAGAATGTATGAAGACTTCCCTGGTGGTCCAATGGTTAAGAACTCTCCTTCTAATGCAGGGGACATAGGTTTGATCTCTGGTCCAGGAAGATCCCACATGCTTCAGGGCAACTAAGCCTGTGCACCACAACTACTGAAGCCTGTGCTCTGTGACAAGAAAAACCACCACAACGAGAAGCCCACACACTGCAACGAAGAGTAACCCTCACTCACAGCAACTAGAGAAAGCCTGTGCGTAGCAATGAAGATCCAGCACAGCCAAAAAGAAAAGAAAAAGAACTATGAAACACCTGTGCTGTGTGCTCAGATGCTCAGCTGTATCTGACTCTTTGTGACCCCATGGATTGTAGCTCTCCAGGCTCCTCTGTCCATGGGAATTCTACTGGAGTGGGCTGCCATTTCCTTCTCCAGGGGATCTTCCTAACCCAGGGATCAAATCTGAGTCTCTTATGTCTCCTACATTGGCAAGCAGGTTCTTAGTGCCATCTGTGAAGCCTGTAGAAGGAATACATCTCTCATACATGGTAAGATGAGTACTTCAACATTTCCCTTGCTTTTGGTGAAGAGTAATGCACTTAAGCCTTATTGTTTTCTCTGTAACTTCAGACCATGCTGTCTACAGTCATCAAAACTACTTTAAAGACTACACACAGAGGGGAAAAAAAAAAAAAGAAATTCAAGGAGCCTCAGCCTATTTTTCTGGTCTGTGAAGAGAACTCCTTTTGGGAGTTGAATCCATCATGAAGCATTATATGCTTATCTCTTCTAATGAGAAGTTACAGTTTATGAGACTGCCATTAAAGCTCTTGTCTAATTTGTTCATAAAGTTCACAGACTAATGGCCTCGTACACGTCCCTTCAGGTTTACATCACCTTTGGTAAGCACCACCAGCCACACGCAAACCCACTTTGCTGACCCATCCCCAGGCCTACGCCAGTTTTCCCAAACGCCTACTGGTGTGTTACGGAGACTGTGCTGGGTGCCTTGCTAGACCCAGTAGTGTTACGTTTACCTTGTTAGTAACTGAGTGTGGGGGCCATGCCAAAAAAGGAACGAGGTGAATTACAGCGGATTTGTTAGTGAATATGTTATACAGCTCCTCGTGGTCACATCTTTCCTTTTTAGGCAAAACATTATTTGACAGTTTTTGAATCTTGGATTAACAGAACCTATACATAATTTCTAGATATAATAATAACCCCAATCATTGCCATTTTATTGAGTGCCTACTCTGTGCCTGGCATTGTATTAAGGGCTTTATTTATGTTATTCCATTCGATTTCTACTACAAGCCTAGGAGGTAGACTTTACTCCCAGATGGAGAGTGAGGGCCAGTTGTTTGTTTTTCCAGATCCACATGACTTGCATGAGACAGCTGGTATCAACTGCACATCTAATTTGTAAGCTCATACTCATCACCACAACTCTGATCGCCTGATGATATCCTGTGCAGATCAATAGTGTACTTTCCAAATGTTTACTGTGTCATCTGTCACAGGCCTCCCTTCTCCAGGAACCACATCTTATTTCTCTTTTTACCCCCAGTTTACTTGTTACTCAAGAAGGTTCCCAATAAGGTTTTGTTGGGTAAATACATTAAAAATGTCTTTCTGTAACCCACAGTGTTACTATGTCTGAAAATTAGAAGGACTTTTGCCTTACATGACACTCTTTTCTTGCCCACAGGGATTATAGACAGTGGCACAATTATCTCTGTGTTTCTGGCAATTAGGGCTTCTCATAATATCCTGTCTATCCAAGGCTTAAAGAGAGGAGTTGTCTTAACTTTTTTCAATGTGATGATCGTTACCTGTGCAGAGAACACAAGGCAGAAGGCAACAAGGGTAGTTTCCTTTTCTTTCAGGGCCATTAACTTTTCACCAGTTACCAGATATGAACTGATGCTTACTATATTCTTTGTCTCTAAACACAAATTACTTCTCCTGTTTCCTTTAACCATATTCTTTGTGAAATGGGCAGCTATCTTTTAAAATTTTTATTTATTTATTTACCTTTGGCTGTGCTGGGTCTTCATTGCTGCTCGGGCTTCTTTCTGGTTGCAGAGAGTGAAGGCTGCTCTTCACTGTGGTACGTGGGCTTCTCTTTGCTGTGGCTTCTCTTGTTGAGGAGCACAGGCTCTAGACGCATGGGCTCAGTAGTTGTGGTGCATGGGCTTTAGCTGATTCATGGCATTGGGGATCGTCCCAGACCAGGGATCAAACCTGTGTCCCCTGCACTGGCAGGCAGATTTTTAACCACTCGAGAATGGCCATGTTTAAATCCATAATACATTGCGGTGATGCATTTAAAACTTTGAACACTGAATACTTCTAGGCCTAAAATCTCATTCTTTTACTTATTCATGAAATAGCCTTTTTAAAATATAAATTTAATGATATTCAGAGTAGTGGGAGAATAATTTGATAAACGCTACCTAATACTTTAAGAATTTTTGAATTATGTGTATATACAATCTTAAAAATGGAGGAAAAAATAAAAAATGATGGTGTTAATTTTTAAAATAGAAATTATTCTATTTTGGCTTTGACTAACTTTGGCCACCTCATGCGAAGAGTTGACTCATTGGAAAAGACCCTCATGCTGGGAGGGATTGGGGGCAGGAGGAGAAGGGGACGACAGAGGATGAGATGGCTGGATGGCATCACCGACTCGATGGACATGAGTTTGAGTGAACTCCGGGAGTTGGTGATGGACAGGGAGGCCTGGCGTGCTGCGATTCATGGGGTCTCAAAGAGTCGGACACAACTGAGTGACTGGACTGAACTGAACTGAACATCTACAAATGTTTTGCCTCCTTAGCTTTTATGAATAACACATATACACACACACACACACACACAAGAAAACATGCTTAGCCAGTATACTTTTCCCGGAGATAGTGGGGGACAGAGGATTCTTGCATGTTGTAATCCTGGGGGTTGTAAAGAGGTGGACACAACTTATCGACTGAGCAACAGTAGGCTTTGATAACTATCTCTTCCCAGATAGGAATTCTATGTTTTGGTCAGTAATTTGGAATATGTTGACATTCAATGCATGTGATCCTTCCCTTATTGGTCCCCAGGGAGGAAACCAGCTGGCAGAAATCAAGATCTTCACCTACTCAAGAGTTGCACACATCAAATAGTAAATAGATGAATTTAGCAAATGCCAGAAACAACACTGAATTCAGGAGAGCCAACTAGGAAGAAATAAGGCTGGAGCATCTCCAAATCATAGAGGAGCCAGAAGAAAGTCAGACATGAGGTGGGAGTGGATGGGATACTTGGATAAAGAAGATCAACTGGATGGTGATGAATGGAAACAAATTTTTGATGGTGAGCACACTGCAGTGTAGACAGAGTAGAAATACAATGTTGTACACATTAAACTTAAAAAAAAAGGTCAGATGTGAATCTGGGCTAAAGAGAATACCATGGCAGACAAATGGAAAGAGATGTTTCTAGACAAGGTCTGTCGATGGATCTCATCAAGAAGATTTGTCCATATTTTTTATCTCCCTTTTTGTCCATGTTGTGTCTCTCATAAAGTGGTAGAAGTTCATTGCTCCTTTAAGTGCTATTTATACACCTACTCAATTCATTTTGTTAATTCACTCATTAACCACCATTATTATGAGGAACATAGTGGATGTTAAGGATGCAAAAATGAGTTAAGTCAATATTTTCAGAGTAGCAAGTGAACCAACCATGCCCATCAGTACACCTGTTCTCCATCATAACATAAAACGAAGCAATTAGAAAGCTCTAGCTCTGAATCAATGCTATGTGCTATAAGAAAGGGGATACATTATTACACGGTGTGCATGCTTATCAAAGTGCATTATAAATATAGCACTAAGTATTTAAAATATACAATGTGTATATCTCAAGCTTTACCAAGATATGATTACAAAATAAAGTCACCTAAATGTCCCAGACCTTACCAAGATGTACTATTTGATACACCTAAATAAAGTCACTGGTGGCTCAGATAGTAAATAATCTGCCAGGATTTGATCCCTGCGTCAGGAAGATCACCTAGAGAAGGGAATGGCTACCCACTCCAGTATTCTTGCCAGGAGAACTCCATGGACAGAGGAGCCTGGCAGGCTATAATCCATGGGGCTGCAAAGAGTCGGGCAGGACTGAGCAATGGAAGGGGGAAATAAAGTCATGCTTGTGATAATAAATTATTACATACTGAGTGCTCACTCATGAAATTAATTCTCTTCAGTGTCTCTTTTCCACCCCCTTTCTATATACACACACATGCACATATATGCATTATTATTACTATTATCTTTTAATTAAACTACTTGAGATAAGTTGCAGACACCATGACCTTTGACTTCTAAATACCTGGTCATTTATCCTAGACAACTAAATATCGAAATACCTCCTAAGGACAAGAACATTCTCTTACATAACCACAACTCAGCAATCAAACTCAGGAAATTGGCAACAGAGACCTACTACTATTATCCAAAACACATTCCATATTCAAATTTTACCAAATATACCAATAATTAAATGTCATCAATGGTATTTATTCCTTGCATCCAGGGGTCAACCCTGGATCACACATTTTATTTGGTTGTCGAGTCTCCTGTCTTCTTTACTCCAGAACGACTTCTCAGTCTCTCCATGTCTTTTATGAACTTCACATTCTTGAGCACAGGCTCATAGTCTGTGGAATGTCCTTTGGTTGGGTTCTCTCATTATCTTCCCAGGGTATTTTTCAGAGTTTCCCAGGGCGCTGCCTCATGTGTGATGTGGAGCCAGTCCTTCTGGTTCTTCCGTCTGGCTGGCTGACTTCACTGCCCTCCACGTGGCTGCTGCCACTGCTACCCTTGAACTTTAAGAGGAGGCTGGGTTGTCTCCTGCTGATGCCACCACTCAGATCCTTGCAGACATCCAAGAAAGAATGCTGCAGGTCCTAGCCTCTCACTCTAAACCCTAGGTAGTGCGTAAGCTGTGCATAGTCATGTCAGACTCTTTTGCAAGACCCTCACAGACTGTAGCTCACCAAACTCCTCTGTCCATGGAATTTTCCAGGCAAGAATACTGGAATGGGTTACCATTTCCTACTCCAGGGGAATTTTCCTGATCCAGGGATCAAACCTGTGTCTTCTGCATCTCCTGCATTGGCACCACCCGGGAAGCTGAGGGAAACCCTTGAAGATGCTCCTTAACTCTTCACAGCACACCTAAGGCCAGGCTATAATTTTTTAACAGAATTGCTTTCAATGCTTGAGAGTATCACAAGCATGTGTGTTAGTCACTCATTCGTATCTGACTCTTTTGTGACCCCATGGACTATAGCCCACCAGGCTCCTCTGTCCGTGGGATTTCTCTGGCAAGAATACTGGAATGGGTTGCCACGCCCTTCTCCAGGGGATCTTCCCAATCCAGGGATCAAACCCAGGTCTGCTGCATTACAGGCAGAGTCTTTGCCATCTGAGCCACCAGGGAATCCTGTATCACAAGCATAATACAGAAAATAATGTCAAACCGCTACTGAGAAGCTAACTACTCTTGGGACTTCCTTAATGGTCCTGTGACTAAGACTCCAAGCTCCCAATGCAGGGGCCTGGGTTCCATCATTGGTCAGGGAACTAGATCCCACATGCCTCAGCTGAGAGTTTGCATACTGAAACTAAAGATCTCTCATGACGCAACTAAGACCTGGAGCAGCCAAATAAATAAATAAATGAATTTTTTTTAAAAAATGAAAGAAAAATTACTGTTCTTAGAGCTCACAGACTAAAACATGACCCCAGAGTCATTAAATAAAGTAGTTCCCACCTCCATATGGAAGGCTCAACTCACTCCACCACAAACGCCCCCATAATGTCCCTGCTAGGAAGTCCAGACTCAGCAATGCGCCAGGCCTAGAGGGAAAAACACTGTCCTCAATGCCCTCGCTTCCTGATTTAGGTGGACTGTCTTCGCAGGATGAGCAGTGCTAAGGAGATCCGCCCCCTTCCCTGGGAACCTCACTTGTAAGCATTAGTTAGGCTCACCTAGCTCGGCAGGCCCCACCCTCCCACACCATGTTTACTAAAATTAGGCTGTCCAGTTTTATGCAACACTGTGTGGGCACCAAGAGTCCAGCCTGGAAGCACTACCACAAGGCAAATGCAATTCCTTCATAGCCTTTTTTTCTCCATCATGTGGTGCAGAGTACTATGGTCCTTGAGAAACCCCTACTACAGCCGGGTTTTCATTCCTGATCTCCCGTAAATAAATGCTTGGGTGAGAATCCATTGATGCATCTCCCATGAACAACCAGCAATTTTCAGACACAAGAAATTCTAAATCTAGATTGAGAAAAAAAAATTATAACCCTGTAGGAGCATAATTGAGCTTAAGATACACCCAATTTACATGACTAAATAGACTGTTCAAAGCATTTGCATTTGGGTTACTTCATCCCATTTTGGCCTTCTTTAAGAAAAACAGTGAGTACTTACTCGCCTTCATATCTACAGGATTAAAAGGCCCATTTAAGTTATGTTTACAAAAACTGGTTTAGCAGTTTGGCCCCAAAGGTAAATTCCAGTCTCTACCCGAGAGGTTGAAATGGCTTATAATTTCAAGACTGAAAGGTTTTCTAGCCTCAACTATTTTTACTATTTTAAGGCAGATTTGCAGCTTCTTCAAATATGCCCTACCTTTCCAGCTTTGTCACCCCAAATCCTCTCCCATCTTGTGCTTCTGCCAAAAAAGAATACTTTGCTGATTTGTGATTCCATCCCTCACCTTTTTACTTCCAAACTCTTGCTTCTGTGGGCCTCGTGTCTTTAGTACCCTCCCCACAGTGCTTCCATGGTGACTCGGAAGGTAAAGAATCTGCCTGCAATGCAGGAGACCCCGGTTTCATCCCTGAGTGAAGAAGATCCCCTGGAGAAGGGAATGGCTGTGCTAAGTGAAGAAGATCCCCTGGAGAAGGGAATGGCTGTGCTAAGTCACTTCAGGCATGTCTGACTCTTCGTGATCCCATGGACTGTAGCCCACCAAGCTCCTCTGTCCATGGGGAGTATTCTTGCCTGGAAAATCCCATGGACAGAGGAGCCTGGGAGGCTACAGTTCATGGGGTTGCAAAGAGTCAGACATGACTGAGCGACTAACACTTTCATGACTCCAATCTCTCAAAATTTTACTCAGCCTTCAAAGACCTACTCAAATGTCATTTCTCAATCTTCCCAACAGGAAATGACATATCTTTTAAAATCCCACAGCAGGGACTGCCCTGGCATTCCAGTGGTTAAGACTTTAAGTTTCCACTGCAGGGGGCAAGTGTTTGATCCCTGGTCAGGGAACTAAGATCCTGCATGCCACTCAGGGCAACCAAAATAAAATAAATTAGATTGTGGTGATGGTTGCACAACATTATTAAAAAATAAAGGAACTAATGTTTAATACTTAAAAAAAAATCCCACAGCACAATCTTTCCATCTTCTTCTTTCTTACAGCAGTTAGGTTCTACCTTATGCTATAGTTACTAGGTTCATGTCTTGTCTGCTCCACTTGATTTTTTTTTGAGGCTGATGACAAATCCCTGCTCACATTTGTATATCCCCTGTTACCTCTCATGGTACCTTGTAAACAGTAGGCACTCAATACATTTTAGAGCTGAAGTGAACTAAAACCCAGTGAATACAATATTTCACAGAAAGCTGATAGCTCTGACCTAAATTACATCATGTGGCAAATCTGAAAATATTAGTTTAAGAAAGATGAAGTCTGTTGTCAATTTGCCAACCACAACTTTGACTAAATACTAACAAAGACAGGCATTGTAAATAAAGCCCCTTCTAGTCAAAACTAATGGACATTTGATGACAGAGTAGAGCAACTGGATAGTAATGACTCCTGGGTTGGCAAGCTTGAAATTTACGAGAAAAGTATAATTCCTGCTAAATGAGCAATAAATTGCTTCTGCTGTCTCTGCTATTTTGTTGGCTATACTGAAAGGAAAATAAAGTAGAAACATAAGAACATAACAGACTAAACAATGATCTTTAGAGACACATGTCTGGTGATGTTTTGGTCATTCAGTTCAGTTCATTCACTCAGTTGTGTCCAATTCTTTGCAACGCCATGGACAGCAGCACACCAGGCTTCCGTGTCCATCACCAACTCCCGGAGCTTATTCAAACTCATGTCCATCGAGTCAGTGATGTTATCCAACCATCTCATCCTCTCTCATCCCCTTCTCCTCCCACCTTCAATCTTTCCTAGTATCAGGGTCTTTTCCAATGAGTCAGTTCTTCACATCATGTGGCCAAAGTAAGGGAGTTTCAGCTTCAGCATCAGTCTTTCCAATGAATATTCAGGACTGATTTCCTTTAGGATGAACTAGTTGGACCTCCTTGCAGTCCAAGGGACTCTCAAGAGTCTTCTTCAACACCACAGCATCAATCAAAAGCATCAATTCTTCACTGCTCAGCTTTCTTTATAATCCAACTCTCACATCTATACATGACTACTGGAAAAATCATAGCTTTGACTAGATGGACCTTTGTTGGCAAAGTAATGTCTCTGCTTTTTAATATGCTGTCTAGGTTGGTCATAGCTTTTCTTCCAAGGAGCAAGCGTCTTTTCATTTCATGGCTGCAGTCATGATCTGCAGCGATTTTTGAACCCAAAAAATAAAATCTCCCACTGTTTCCATTGTTTCCCTATTTGCCATGAAGTGATGGGACCAGATGCCATGATCTGAATTTTCTGAATGTTAAGTTTTAAGCCAGCTTTTTCACTCTCCTCTTTCACTTTCATCAAGAGGCTATTTAGTTCTTCTTCACTTTATGCCTTAAGGGTGGTATCATCTGCATATACAAGGTTATTGATATTTCTCCCAGCAATCTTGATTCTAGCTTGTGTTTCGTCCAACCCAGCATTTCACATGTTGTACTCTGCATATAAGTTAAATAAGCAGGGTGACAATATACAGCCTCGACATACTCTTTCCCAATTTGGAACCAGTCTGTTGTTCCATGTCCAGTTCTAACTGTTGCTTCTTGAGGTGCATGCAGATTTCTCAGGAGGCACGTCAGATGGTCTGATATTCCCATCTCTTTAAGAATTTTCCACAGTTTATTGAGATCCACACAGTCAAAGGCTGTGGTGTAATCAATAAAGCAGAAGTAGATGTTTTTCTGGATCTCTCTTGCTTTTTCCATGATCCAGCAGATGTTGGCAATTTGATCTCTGGTTCCTCTGCCTTTTCTAAATCCATCTTGAACATCTGGAACTTCACAGTTCATGTACTGTTGAAGCCT
>NW_011494839.1:2557978-2588112 GCF_000754665.1 Bison bison bison | reverse complement strand
ATCTTTTTTGTATAGTTCTCTCTTGCCATCTCTTCTTATCTTCTGTTTCTGTTAGGTCCATCCCATTTCTGTCCTTTATTGTGCCCATCTTTGCATGAAATGTTCCCTTGATATCTCTAATTTTCTTGAAGAGATCTCTAGTCTTTCCCATTCTATTGTTTTCCTCTATTTCTTTGCATTGATCACTGAGGAAGGCTTTCTTATCTCTCCTTGCTATTCTTTGGAACTCTGTATTCAAATGGGTATATCTTTCTTTTCTCCTTTGCCTTTAGCTTCTCTTCTTTTCTCCGCTATCTGTAAGGCCTCCTCAGACAACCATTTTGCCTTTTCACATTTCTTTTTCTTGGGGATGGTCTTGATCACTGCCTCATATACAATTTCTGGCACCCTACCGGACTTATTTTGAACTACCAGACTGGCTCAAAACTGGGAAAGGCGTATGTCAAGGCTGTATATTGTCACCCTGCTGATTTTACTTATATGCAGAGCACATCATGAGCAATGCCAGGCTGGATGAAGCACAAGTGGCAATCAAGTCTAGATTTGTCACAGCTTTTCTTCCAAGGGGCAAGCATCTTTTAATTTCATGGCTGCAGTCACCATCTGCAGAGATTTTGGAGCCCCCCAAAATAAAGTCTCCAACTGTTTCCATTGTTTCCCCATCTGTTTGCCATGAAGTGATGGATGCCATGATCTTCGTTTTCTGAATGTTGAGTTTTAAGCCAGTTTTTTCACTATCTTCTTTCACTTTCATCAAGAGGCTCTTTAGTTCCTCTTTGCTTTCTGTCATTAGGGTGGTATCATCTGCATATCTGAGGTTGTTGATAATTCTCCTGGCAACCTTGATTCCAGCCTGTGCTTCATCCAGCCCGGCATTTTGCGTGATGTGCTCTGCATATAAGTTAAATAAGTAGGGTGACAATATATAGCCTTGACGTACTTCTTTCCCAGTTTCAAACCAGTCTGGTAGTTCAAAATCAATCTGGTAGGGTGCCAGAAATTCCACCTGTTCTGCTCTACTTAAGAACTGCGTGCCTGAATGGCCCTCAAATTCCTCTGCAGTTTTAAGAGTTCAAGAAGTTGCATCAGATTGCTGGCAGAGCACTCAGACAGAAACACGGGTCAGGAGGGAGAGGGAAGAGACAAGACAGGATGTGCTGTCAAATATGCTGAAGCGCCAGGTGTGGAGGTGTGGAGGGTCTGGCCCCAGGACCAGGAATTCAATCCATGCCTCTACCCTGTGACTCATCTGAGCTCTTCCCATAACACTGTAGTGGAAAGTTATAGAGATCACAAGGTTCTAGGGAGCCCTGCTAGTGCATCACTTTGGGGACCCCAGGTTTTTATATTAATGCCCAAGAGGGTGGGATTTATAGAGAAAGAAAGCACTATTCATTTGTCTGCCTTCAGCTGCAGGGACAAGAAAGCAAAAATATAAGTTATTCACCTAGAAAACTGAATGGTTTCAGGGTAGAAAACTTCAAACATGAATAAATTCAGTAGTTTGACCCTCCCAGTCAAAAGCTAGCCTCTTTCTTTCTCCCTTGGGTCTGACTTCATTCTCAGGCTGACCCCATGCCCAGGCATACCTCCTATCTCTTTCTAAGAGGAGAAAGAGCTTATTTCTCAGTAATCCCAACAAAGATCTCAGGACTGGCTCTGTTTGGACTGATTTAGTCATATGTCTTGTTGTTCTTTAGTTGTTTAGTCGCTAAGTCAGGTCTGACTCTTTTGTAACGCCATAGACCATAACCTACCAGGCTCCTCTGTTCCCAGCATTTTCCAGGCAAGAATACTGGAGTGGGTTGCCATTCCCTTCTCCAGGGGATCTTCCCAACCTAGGGACTAAACCCACGTCTCATGCATGTGGATTCATGCATTGCAGGTCAATCCATTGCAGGTGGATTCTTTACCACTGAGCCACTGTGGATATAATTTTATATATATATATATATATATGGATTCATCAATATATATACACTGTGTATTGATCTGACATTGCAGATGACATATCACTCATAATTTGGGGGGTTGTAATGGTTACAATGTTAAACTGTAGCCACTCATTCCTTGTAACATTTATAACTAACAATCATATAGCATTTACCTGTCTCAAGCCTTGTTCTGAATATTTTGCTGATGTTAGCTCATTTAATTCTCACAGCAATTCTATGAGATACTGCAGAGCTCCCCAAGAGATGATCTTCTTACCTCAACCAAACTCTCCAACTCACGAAGTGACAATGGCCCATCAATGTATACAGGAGAGGAACCAAAGCTCACCAGCTGGGCGCTTCAGACACTTCTCTTCCAGGGCAGTTCTTGAAACAGTTCAACAACCTGGGGGCAGGAAAGAGTCCCACGTGGGTTCAGTGTAAGATCTGCTTGTCTTGGAAGCCTCATTCTTCACCACAGCCAATACCTCTGGCAGGGCTTTCCCCTTTAGAGCGGTTTTAAGTTTCAGAAGGAAATGGCAACCCACTCCAGTTTTCTTGCCTGGAGAATCCCAGGGACGGGGGAGCCTGGTGGGCTGCCATCTATGGGGTCGCACAGAGTCCGACACGACTGAAGTGACTTAGCAGCAGTAGCAGTAAGTTTCAGAAAAATTGAGAGGAAAGTACAGAGTTCACATATACTCAGTCCTATATACACATAGGTAGGTAGGTAGGTAGGTTTAGTCCCTAAGTCGTGTCCAATTCTCACAACCCCTTGGACTGTAGCCTGCCAGGCTCATGTGTCCATGGGATTTCCCAAGCAAGAATACTGGAATGGGTTGCCATTTCCTCCTAAACCTGGGTCTCCTGCATTGCAGGCAGACTATACCAGCAGAGCCACGAAGGAACCCCATACGTACATAGTTTCCCTTACTGTTAACATCTGACATTAGTGTGGTCCATTCATTACACTTGATAAATAAATGAAGACACACTGTTATTAACTAAAGTCCTAGTATATTATCAGGGTTCACTCTGGGAGTACATTCGTTGGTTTTGACAAGTGCATACTATCATACATCCATCATGGTAACCTCATACAGAGTAGTTTAACTATCTTAAAACCCCATGTATTCCACTTCTTCATCCTTCCTTCTTCCACTGATATTTTCATTCTCTCCATTTTGCCTTTTCCATAGTGTCATGTAGTTGCAATCAGATAATATGTAGCCTTTTCAGTCTTCTTTCATTTAGCAATATGCTTTGACCATCCCCCAATGTCTTTACCTGGTTTAATAGCTCATTTCTTTTTATTGCGGAGTAACATTCCAAGCATGGATATACCACAGTCTGTCTACCCATTCACCTACTGAAGCATTTGGTTGTTTCCAAGTTTTGGCAGTTATGAATAAGATGTATAGGTTTTTGGGTGGGCCTAAGCATTCAGCTCATTTTAGTAAATACCAAGGAGCATGATTCCTGGATCATATCTCCTATAGGATTTTTATAGACAGAACTACAAGGATCCTGAAAAGTATAAGCCTAGTTTTAAGGGTCACCATACTCAGGGAAGCCCAGAGTTTGGCATGCCCATAAATGCCCATCAGACATTCATAGATTTTTTTCTACTTCATCCCAGTCCGGATGCAATTTACCATTCAGGGTTCATTGCTACCATGAAGAACAATGTCTAATAACACAGTTGACATTTCTACTTTCTTCGGTTGGATAGTCAACTAATGTTTAAGTCTCATAGAGGGATAATAGGTTTTGTTAAACCCTTTGCTCACAGCTATGTATTTTTATTTCCTCCACTTTTCAAATGAAGAAACCGAGGCACAGAGAGTATCCAAGATCACATAGTTGACAAAAAGTGAAACCAAGAATTAGACGGAGGCATTTGACCCCAGAGCCTGTGCTCATAAACATTGAGTTATACTGCCTCAAGCATTACTTGTCTTTCTTATAAATGGAGGTAGTGTTTATGTAAATAAGTCATGGGTTAATACCCCTAGAATATTAGATTATGAGCCTGTGACCATGAAAGTTGCCGTCATGCTGATTTTATCTAAAGAACTCTCTATCCCTGTGCTCCGGGGGAAATTTTTTTCAAAGCCTCTCATTTTCAGAGGGTGGGGAAGTCCCCAGGGTTTCTGGGGACTCTCACCCACTTAAGGCCTCCAGATCTCCTCTGACTCAGGCCCCAGCATTAGAACCCTTTGTCTCTATTTCATTTCCCACAAAAACCATGATGCAGAATTTGGCTACTTTACTGGTTTTCATAAGAAATGCCATCACCTCGAGCTTTAGTGATTTTGTAAAATTTCCTGAAGGTGTGTGAGGTCACCGAGTCACCTTGCTTAGTTCATCGTATTCCAGAAAACATGACTTTTGCTCAAGTTCATTTCCCTTCTCTTCCTTTCCCTCCCTTCTCCCTCTGCCTCACCTCAATTGCAAATAGATCTCTTTTGACTCTTCTTTCCCCAGAAGACTTCAAAGCACCTATATCCTCCCGGGGAAGTACTGCTTTTTCTTTACAGGCTTCCCAGGACTGTATCCATAAGAAAGGGTACATTTGTTATATAATAATTTTTCCCATCTCACTATATTACAATCGAGTTAGCTGATTAGCAGTCCATTTGTATAGGGCTTCAGTGACTCTATTTGATAACAATGATACAATGACCAAAACATCTGGAGCAGAAGAGAAAGCTAAAGCAAAGGAGAAGAGGAAAGATACCCATTTGAATACAGAGTTCCAAAGAATAGCAAGGAGAGATAAGAAAGCCTTCCTCAGTGATCAATGCAAAGAAATAGAGGAAAACAATAGAATGGGAAAGACTAGAGATCTCTTCAAGAAAATTAGAGATATCAAGGGAACATTTCATGCAAAGATGGGCACAATAAAGGACAGAAATGGGATGGACCTTACAGAAACAGAAGATAAGAAGAGATGGCAAGAGAGAACTATACAAAAAAGATCTTCAAAACCCAGATAACCACGATGGTGTGATCACTCACCTAGAGCCAGACATCCTGGAATGCGAAGTCAAGTGGACCTTAGGAAGCATCACTACGAACAAAGCTAGTGGAGGTGATGGAATTCCAGTTGAGCTATTTCAAGTTCTAAAGATGATGCCGTGAAAGTGCTGCACTCAATATGTCAGCAAATTTGGAAAACTCAGCAGTGGCCACAGGACCAGAAAAGGTCGTTTTCATTCCAATCCAAAAAAAGGCAATGCCAAAGAATGTTTAAACTACTGCATAGTTTCATTCATCTCACATGCTAGCAAAATAATGCTCAAAATTCTCCAAGCCAGGCTTCAACAGTATGTGAACTGTGAAGTTTCAGATGTTCAAGATGGATTTAGAAAAAGCAGAGGAACCAGAGATCAAATTGCCAACATCTGCTGGATCATGGAAAAAGCAAGAGAGTTCCAGAAAAACATCTACTTCTGCTTTATTGACTACGTCAAAGCCTTTGACTGTGTGGATCACAATAAACTGTGGAAAATTCTTAAAGAGATGGGAATACCAGACCACCTGATGTGCCTCCTGAGAAATCTGCATGCACCTCAAGAAGCAACAGTTAGAACTGGACATGGAACAACAGACTGGTTCCAAATTGGGAAACAGTACATCGAGGCTGTATATTGTCACCCTGCTTATTTAACTTATATGCAGAGTACATCATGCGAAATGCTGGGTTGGATGAAACACAAGCTGGAATCAAGATTGCTGGGAGAAATATCAATAACCTTGTATATGCAGATGATACCACCCTTATGGCAGAAAGTGAAGAGGAACTAAAGAGCCTCTTGATGAAAGTGAAAGAGGAGAGTGAAAAAGTTGGCTTAAACTTAACATCCAGAAAACTCAGATCATGGTATATGTGTATATGTATATGTATAGTTGATTCACTTTGCTGTACAGTAGAAACAAACACAATTTTGTAAAGCAACTATAAGTGTTAGTCGCTCAGTTGTGTCTGACTCTTTGCAACCCCATGGATTATATCCTGCCAGGCTTCTCCAACCATGGGATTTCCCAGGCAGGAATACTAGAGCGAGTAGCCATTTCCTTCTCCAGGAGATCTTCCTGACCCAGGGATCAAACCCAGGTTTCCTGCATCACAGGCAGATTCTTTACTATCTGAGCTGCCAGAGAAGCCCCTAAAGCAACTATATTCCTATAAAAATTAATTTAAAAAATAAAGCATTATCACAAATTGTGAAATGTTCTTTGAATGAAAAGTGCAGGAGGCAGAGACAGAATAATAGGGGAGGGTGACCATTCAGGGAAGGCCTTTCTGAGGAGGTGATGTGAATTAGGTAAAAAAAGAAAATGAGAAGACAGTAATCATGTAAGCAGCTGAAGGAAGGGAGAATGTTACAGACAGAAAGAACAGCATATGTAAACTCCCTGGTGGAGGTATGTTGAAGAAACAGAAAGAAAATCAGAGTTGCTGATGGATAGTGAGCAAGGGGCAGAAGAATAACAGACAAGAAGTGAGATATGGTTAGTGGCAGGAGGGAAGGCTGTAGAGAGCTTGCATATAATTCTATATGAAATAATGAAGCCACTGAAATGGGAGAATAACATGAAATGATTGAAATTCCAAGTCATCCTTGTTTCAAAGTGCATGGAGAATAGATCATAGGACACAAGAGAAAGTGGGGTTTCTCCATCCTCTTGGTGGTTGAATCAACATGACTTCCTGTTGGATTCTATCTGAGAAGTGAGCAAAAGGGGAAGCAAGTATGACTTAGATTTCTCGATTGAAAGTCTTAATGACACCATCATGGGGAAATCTGAGGGGAGAACGCACTTGAGAGAAAGAGCAGAAATGCATTCAGGTTTTGGAATTAAGTTTCAGCTGTGTGTGAGACAGACAGAAGGGGAAGTCCAGTGGGAAGCCAGAAGACACACCTGGAACCTGGATGGGGAAGTTTGATCTGGCGGAAGGGATATGGGAGTTATCAACATACAGATGGCATTTAAAGCTGTGGGATACATAGAAATATATTTCATTTCTATACACTAATAACAAAAGATCAGACAGAGAAATTAAAGAAATGTTCTGCTTTACCATTCCATCAAAAATAATAAAATACCTAGGAATAACCTACCTGAGGAAGCAAGAGATTTGTACTCCAAAAACTACAAGATGCTGGTGAAAGAAAGCAAAGATGACATAAACAGATGGAAAGATATACCATGTTCTTGGACTGGAAGAATCAATATTGTCAAAATGAGTATACTACCCAAGACAATCTACAGATTTGATGAAATCCCTATCAAATTACCAATGGCATTTTCCACAGAATTAGAACAAAAAAAAAAGTCTTAAAATTTGTATGGAGACATAGGAGATCTCAAATGCCAAAGCAATCTCGAGGGGGGTAAAATGGAACTAGAGGAATCAGGCTCCCTGACTTTAGACTATACTGCAAATCTACAGTTATCAAAACAGTATGGTACTAGTACAAGAATAGAAATATAGATCAATGGAACAAGACACGAAGCCTAGAAATAAACCTATGCACCTATGGTCAATTAATCTACAAAAAAGGAGGCAAGAATATATAATGGAGAAAAGATAGTCTCATCGATAAATGGTGCTGGGAAAACTGGACAGCTACATGTAAAAAAATGAAATTAGAACATTCTTTAATACCTTACACAAAAATAAACTCAAAATGGATTAAAGAAAAATATAAGACTAGATCTATTAAAGTCTTAGAGGAAAAAATAGAGAGAAGACCCTTTGACATAAATCACAGCAATATCTTTTTTGATCCATCTCATAGAGTAACGGAAATAAAAACAAAAATTAACAAATAAAAATAAACAAAACAAACAAACCACAAACAAAACAAAAGGCAACCCACAGAATGGGAGAAAATATTTGCAAATGTTGAGACCAAAAAGGAGTTAATCTCCCAAATTTACAAGCAGCTGAATGGCTCAGTGGGTAAAGAATCCACCTGCAATGCAGGAGACACGGGTTCAATCCCTGGGTTAGGAAGATCCCCTGGAGAAGGAAATGGCAACGCACTCCAGTATTCTTGCCTGAAAAATCCCACAGACAGAGGAGCCTGGTGGGCTACAGTCCATGGGGCTGCAAAAAGTCCAACACAACTGAAGCAACTTAGCACACCTGTGGTTCAATACAAAAATCCCCAAATGAAAAACCCAATCAAAAACTGGGCAGAAGACCTAAAAACATATGTCTCAAAAGAAGAAATATAGATGGCAAGAGACACTTGAAAAGATGTCAGCATCACTAATTATTAGAGAAATGGAAATCAGAGCTACAATGAGATATCACCTCACACCAGTCAGAATGGCCATCATCAAGAGTTCTATTAACAATAGTAAATACTGGAGAGAGTGTGGGAAAAAAGGGAATTGTTAATCAACTATACTGCAATTTAAAATAAAAATAAATAAATAAATAAAACCATGGTAACAGGTGAGGTCCTCAGGAGCCTGTGGTAGGAAATTAGGAGAGAAGGGTCCTTGGCCCCAGCCCCTCCCCTCAAGTCTTCTTCATAGTTCCTAGTCCTTCCTTCTTTAGGCTCCTCCGTAAGCAAAAGATAGAGTGCCCCTCTTCCCTCTCACTAAGGAACCTAATGACCTCTGAACAACTGAGCCAGTCCTGGTCATCTTCTCAGAAAGCCTAGGCCTTAAGCCTGGCCCCACACTTCTGTCTTCTACTCTTTGAGATAAGTTTCTTCCCCAAGCTTCTCAGGTGGACAAATGATCTTCATGCTCAGAAAAGAAAAGAAGGAAGGAAGAAACCCCCAACAACACTGCTATCACTGCCCAGCTAAGCAATTGCACCAACTAACAAACTACAGCCTGAGCTCAGAAAGGAGATTACTTCACTGTCCAAGTCTCGAGGGATTGTCTGCTGTACTGCTATTGGTCTTGGGGTGAATCATGCTTCCAGACTGCTCTGCTGTGCTGAGGCAGTCAGTGTTTCAGGGTGTAGCATGGATCGCATGCAAGGCTGAAACAAAATACCTTGACTGGCTCAGGGCCAACCACAACCACCCTGGATAAGCGTCTGTTCCATTGAAAGTGGGTCATGAAGCTGACGTGCACCTGTAAAGACATCACATATCTTTCTGTGTGGTGTGTGAGCTTCAAAGAGTCCATTGTGTAATTATCTGCTCTCCTTACGGTGAAATGGTCAGCATCTTCTCTTATCTCTCTGTGGAAACTCCCTCCTCCCCGCAGACTCACCCTCTTGCCTTCTCCCACCAATAGCTCCCAGACTGAGCAGGGAATGAATTCCTGTTTCAGAAAGAGGCAAACGGGAAGTGTCCCGGTTGTGGCTGTGGATTAGGCGCAACACTGGGTTTCCTTTCAGCGTTCCGCACCTCAACGTTGTTGGTCTTGCCCTACCCCCTTCCTTCCTGTGCAACATCAAGCCACTCTGCAGCGCTTAAGGCTACTTCTTTCTGCCCTTCCTAATGGGTTCCTACCCTACCATCTCCCCTGACCAGTGGTTACCGTGCTGCTCAGATTAGTGGTCTGATTCACAGCTTTGTCACGAGTCTTTACTCATATGAGCGTCCAGGTCCCTGGCTCCTTATCAGGTTGCAGACCTGCTGTGCAGCCCAGGTCTACAACCTGGGCCTGCTTTTTGCTCTGCCAGCCCCAGCTTCCTGCCTGTCTTTCTGCTAAGCCACCAACCCTACAGTTCCTCAGCTGACATGCAATGCATGCATGCACACTGCTTTTTGTTTCATGACTGCTCTGAACTGGTGCATGCTGTTGTGCATCTTTATATGTTTCATGAAATTTTGGCTCACCAGTTATCTACTCCATCTACGACCGCTTCCTGCCAAGAGGGTCTACCTCCTGCAGCTTTGCCCTGGTGGTCAGCACGGATGTGCATTGCTGCACCTACGTGGGGTTGCCACTGCTTCTTAGAAGTATGTCTTACTCCTGTCCTAGGAATTCTGTTTCATGTTAGCTCATCATCCAGAGTTTCTTGGGAAATCTGCATGCAGCTAACATGTGCAAAGATTAGGCCAGGGTGGGACTAATAAACTGGTGGGTTCCAGCCTTCACTGATGCTTGGGTGAACATACAAATGAAGAATCAGGGCAAAGCTATGAATCAGATCACTAGTCTGAGCAGCACAGACTAGTTAAGATGTATCTGTATATCCCACTAAGTTTTAAATTTTACCACCAAAAAAACCATGAGTCAGAACTTGAAAAGTGTGTGACTTTCAAGACTTAAAAAGAACCTCAGGTCCCCATCTTTTGATGGGTAGGAGGCTAGACTCCAAGGAAGGCATATTCTCCAATACTCACTTAAGATGTGATCCAGGAGGATGTTAGACAGTCAAGTATATTCTCTGCTCCTGAGTAGGGGGCCCTTATACATTTATCTAGTGGGATTTAAGAGTTTTAAATGACTGCTGAATGTTTATCATACTTTCCCAAGCTTTAGTGCAGACAGAATATTAGGGCATAAAGAGAAAATACTAGAGCAACTGAGGGGTTGGGGGGTAGATACTGAGAATAAAGAGAATGAGAAATTATGGCTAAGAAATTAGATTCTCTTTGGGATTATTTAAGGAATACAATTTGGGATTACATTTAAGTATGTGGGTTGCTGGGTTATATCCCAGACTATAACCCCTTGCAGGTGCTGCTCTCAACAGTTGCAGAGAAACAGACCACACCGGGTGTCAGTCGTCATTAGGAGCCGCCATATTCATCCTCCACACATCAACCAGACTGATCCTCACAAACGTGAATGATGACTGCTATATCCCCACCCCCCGCCCGGCACTGAGATGCTCCAATGGCTTTAAAGATGTTTTTAAAAAATAACATTTATTTGGCTACATTCTCTCTTAGTTGTGGCATGCAAGATCTTTCACATTGGGGTGCATGGGCCAGTCCCATGGGCCAGGCTTGGTTGCCCCATGGAATATGGGATATCTTAGTTCTCTAAGACTTCCCTGTTAGCTCAGCTGATAAAGAATCCACTTGCAATGCAGGAGATTCCAGTTCAATTACTGTGTCAGGGAGATCCGCTGGAGAAGGGATAGGATACCCAGTCTAGTATTCTTGGGCTTCCCTTGTGGCTCAGCTGGTAAAGAATCCGCCTGCAATGCAGGAGACCTGAGTTCAATCCCTGGGTTGGGAAGATCCCTTTAGAAGGGAAAGGCTACGCACTCCAGTATTCAGGTCTGGAGGGTTGCAAAGAGTAGGACACAACAGAGCAACTTTCACTCAGTTCCCCAGCCAGGGTTTGAACCCAAGTCCCCTGCATTGCAAAGTGGATTCTTAACCACTGGGCCACCGGGGAAGTCTCTCCCTCTAAAGAGGTTAAATTTAAGCTCCTTTAATCTGGTATCCAAGGCTCTTCACCATGTGATCCCTATTGTCTTCTGCAGCCTCGTTTCTTGTCACTCACTTACTTTTGTTTATACTTCAGGAACACCAAAGTGTGAGTTTCTTGCTCATACCATGATGCTTCCCTTTATTCATACTTTCCTAGAATTCCCTCCTTCCTTTTTGCCTGGTTAACTCCTACCAACTACTTAAGACGATTCAAGTGCCATCTCAAAGAAGTCAGTGCTGTCTTCCAGGATGATTAAGTGTTCTTACTTGACTCACCCCAAGCCTTTGCATATCCATCATTAAACTTATCACTTGGCATTCAAATAATTTATTTATGTGTAGCTTTTGTCCTTCAGAGCTTGGCAGGTGCTCAGTAAGTGCTTCTTTAATAAATATTTCTGAAAGACAGAGCCAGTGACCACAGAGAATGTGCATGGGGCTCCTTCCCAGAGAGGTTAACAGAGGTTTAAGAAACGCTTCTTGAGTAAGTGGCAGGTGAACAGTTTGTTGCTGAAATAGCAGAATCTGACCACAATTTATAGTCCTTATCTGCATGGCAGTAATGCCAATAATGGGTCATAATTTATAGAACTTAGTTTTTACTTGATAGGTTACTGAAATTCTGATGGTATAAGCTAGTCCGCGTTTCCCTGCCAGCATATTAGAAAAGAGCGCTAAATGCCTGATCTTTTCCCATGGCTTGCTGACTTTGTAGCATGGAGTCAGAAGCAAGACAAAGAAACTAGAAGCCTATGCAGTAGTTCCTGTAGTGGAGAGAACTAGTTATGTGGTAATTGTGATAATGTCTTATCTGATTGTGCATCCACGGCTAAGGCCTTAATGGGCCTTGACACAGCTATAACATTTAGAGTATATTTGGGGGCTATATTATGAAATAACAGACACTTGGTAAGCAATTTTTTTTAATCAAATGTCAATATTATTAGACATCTGTGGCACTGTCTGCTGAGGAAACCACCTCTGCAGCTTCTTCTTATCTTATAACTTATATTGCCTCTTCCTTGTGACTACCTTGGAATCTTACTGTGTGTTTGTATGACCCCCTGATCATAGTGAAATGACTTATGAGTGGGCCAATTATAAAACTCAACTGAAGTTTAAAAACTAACGTATTTGATTGATACAGAGATTGTCACCTGATCTAAGATTGACAAGGAAAATCCAAGATTGTTGGGTTTGGTGAAAGAAAGGTTGAAAGCTGCAGCGTGTAAGACTTGGAAGATGAATGGAATCAATTTGCAAAGAGGAAAGAAATGTAAGATACAGCTCCTGGTAGATTTGAGGAAATCTTCCAACTACTCCTTTGAACCAACTATTCTTCCCACAGTTTTGTTTTTTCTTTGTCTTATTAAAAGTTTGCTCCATTTTCCTGTTGAATCAAGTATCAATACTATCTCCTGATTATAGTTAGAGTTTATGCCTGATAAACGTTAGCACGGTTAGCATCACTTTATCAACAACCAGATAATAAATCAGACTAGGTCTCAGTGGCTATGGTCCACATCAAGATTGTTAGGGTGATCAGGAACTCTTATTTGTTTGCTTTAGCTTTTAGTTCTTGGTTATATCTTCAAATATGAGAGAGCTCAGAGGCTCCTGCTGTCCCGGCAAAGGAATTAACAGCAAGCAGACTCCAGTTTTTTGGAATAATTACAAGTGAGTATCTTGACCAAATAAACCCTGTAGCCAGAAGAGTAGCTTCAGCTGTGCTGAGTTTTTCTGCAGGTCTGGCCATGCCAGCTGGTTCAGCGCACACCAATCCTCATTTTGTAATTGGAGCCCAGAAAAAAACACTGTGGGACCAGCTGGGTGGTTGTACAATGGCCTCAAGTTCTCAGACAGGAGGAACTCCCACTTCATCAAGGACCTGGTTGTAAGTGGCCTGCAGGCCCTGGATGCCGGCGGCTGACATTTCTATGGATGAGTGATCATGGGCAGCCTTGTGGGAGAGTGGCCACATGCTTGTTCCTAGCTGGCGGTGAAGGGTAGCTGGTCATTTCCCCCAGCCTCAATGCTTCATCAGAGAAGTCAATGGCACCCCACTCCAGTATTCTTGCCTAGAAAATCCCATGGACAGAGAAGCCTGGTAGGCTGCAGTCCATGGGGTCATGAAGAGTTGGACAACTGAGCAACTTCCCTTTCACTTTTCACTTCCATGCATTGGAGAAGGAAATGGCAACCCATTCCAGTGTTCTTGCCTGGAGAATCCCAGGGACGGGGGAGCCTGGTGGGCTGCCGTCTATGGGGTTGCACAGAATCGGACACGACTGAAGCAACTTAGCAACAGCAGCAGCAATGCTTCATGCCCTACTCTCTTAGGGGAGAGTAGGTTGCCCTTCCCACAGCTCAGCCTGCCCCTTGCCGACCACCCTTTAGTTTGTGCTCAGAGTTCTCAGTTTTATCATGCTTTCTTTGATGGAGTAAAGCAACAGATTCTCATTTTTGCTTATGCTCATTTGAATTACATTTCTGTCAAACATAGTCAGAAAAACGTGCAGGCACTAAGCTATGTACCAGTGACTTAAAGAGAAATATACTAAGGTCTTTATCTCCAAGAACCCATGTTCTAGTGAAACAGCATGTTTTAGGCCAATGATTACTTTTGTGGTCTTCCCTTGTGGCTCAGATGGCAAAGAATCTGCCTACCACACAGGAGACCCAGGTTTGATCACTGAGTTGTGAAGATCCCCTGGAGAAGGGAATGGCTACCCACTCCAGTAGTCTTGCCTGGAGAATTCCATAGACAGAGGAGCCTGGCAGGCTACACATTATATCTCATTTATTATTTTAGCAACTCTGTGAAATAGATATTATCATTGTAGTAGACTCCTGTTTTTCACAATAGATATATGGAGAGATCGTGGGAATCCCAAAGTTGAAAATATAGCAGAGAAGTAGACCTTGCATTATGTATCTTAAATTAACAAATGGAAGATTGAATTTGATGGTATACTCATTCATGTTATAGTATTGCAAGATGCAATCAAATTAAACACCCTTCTATTTTATTTATTCAAAACTTTTATTAAGAGCTACATTTTTTTTTATTGAATGTTTTTCTCTAAGAAAATAAATTTTAACCAAACCATGAAAATAACTGACATAACATTAAGGAGAAAACTAAGCTCTATTGAGTTGTATGCAGATGTCGATAAGTTGACTAGGTATAGCAGCCTCTGGATAAACATAATTTAAATGGATACCTCAGCCAAATGGCACAGTATTTTATGTCACGAACCTTCAGGATGATTCTAATATAAATGTAGCCATGAATCTTAAATTATGGAGTATTCATATCCTACTGTATTTATAAATGAGGAAACAGACAATCAGAGAAAGAAAGTGACACCAAGATAATAATACATCAGTTAAGGAGGCTAGACTTGGGCTTCAATCATATTGGTCTGTCTTCTGGTTCAGAATTCCCTGACCTGTTACAGTAAGGAGAGCAAAGATTCAGCTCTAAGGTGGGTTAAAGATGGTCACAAAGATGTTGGCACTTCTCCCACTGCAAGTGTCTCTTCCACTGGAACCTAGGTGGGCTCTGTGACTGCTTTAAAGGACAGAACATGGTGAAGATGACACTCTGACCATCTTGGGGCCCAGGCCTTAGGAAACTGATGGCTTCTGCTTTCTGTTGTTTGGAACACTCATTCATAGAAGCCATCCTCCAGGAAGAAGTATGGCCACCCTGAGAGCACCACGTTGTGAGAAGTCGAAGCCCTGTGGAGAGGACCTGGAGAATGAGACACCACATGGTGCATGACCAAGAAGTGCTGAAACGCCAAACATGTGAGGAGATACATGAGCCGGCTTGTGAGTGGACACTCAACCTTAGTGACCCCAACTGACAGCAAATGGATCAGAAACACAAGTTGCCCAGTTGAGGTCATCCAAATTCTGAACCACCAAATTCTGAGTACATAAAATAGCTGTTTGGGATACATAATTTTGTGGTAGTTTGTAATGCAGTAATCGAAAACAGGAATGGATGTAGTTGCTCTCATTATAAAAATGGAAAATATGTGGCATTGATTTTGAAACTGGACAGTGGGCTGAGACTGAAAAAGAGTGTTAATGGAGAAAGACAGGAGGTTAGTATTGAGGTTTGGCAAGAGGGCAACCTCTGTTTTGTATTCATAGTGAAGTGAGGTGGCTCAGTCAGGTCCGACTCTTTGCGGCCCCGTGGACTGTAGACCACCAGGCTCCTCCATCCATGGAATTTTCCAGGCAAGAGTACTGGAGTGGGTTGCCATTTCCTTCTCCAGAGGATCTTCCGCACCCAGGGATCGAACCCAGGTCTCCTGCATTGTAAGCAGATGCTTTTACCATCTGAGCCGTTAGGGTAGGTTTAGTGAAATTGTCACCTAACATGTTTTGGAAAATATAAGATGTGCCTAATACACTAGTGGATCTCAACAAGTGGATTTCCAGGCAGACTGCCAAATAATTCTTATATCTGCATACAATAAAGTAGAGATAGGGAGAAATTAGCTAAATAGATTATTCAATTTTTAGCAGAATTTAGAGGAAATAGATAGAACCCAAGATTTTCTGGCTTCAAAAACAGATCTAGAACACAAATCTAGCTAAGAAAATACTTTTAAAGCAAGAAATAGCCTCCAGGTAAAAATTTTAAAAAGGGCAGTAAAACAAAGACTCGGGGTAAAGATGAAGTCAAAGCTGCAAGCATAAGTCCCTTTGATAAGATCTCAGAAACATTTTAAGTTGATAGGCCCTATCAGACAAAAGCTTTGAAGAGTGTGCCTTATCACCCTTCTCAATAAGACAATAGAGATTCTGGTAATCTTTAGGCTATTGTAACATCCTTAAGCAGATTTCCAAAAAGCCAAAGGCAGAGAAGAGCCCTGCTCAAAAGGATTTGTGGTCATGACTCTGATCTAAGAGAATGGATTATAGTTTGATATACAGGAATCCCACAATGTTTTTAAAGGAATTAACCATCTTGGAATGAAAGGGTCAGCTGCTGCTGCTAAGTCACTTCAGTCATGTCCGACTCTGCGTGACCCCATAGACGGCCTCCTACCAGGCTCCTCTGTCCCTGGGATTCTCCAGGCAAGAACACTGGAGTGGGTTGCCATTTCCTTCTCCAATGCATGAAAGTGAAAAGTGAAAGTGAAGTCGCTCAGTCGTGTCCGACTCTTCACGACCCCATGGACTGCAGCCTACCAGGCTCCTCTGTCCATGGGATTTTCCAGGCAAGAGTACTGGAGCGGGTTGCCATTGCCTTCTCCGCTAAAAGGGTCAGAGACAACATCAAATTAAAAGAGGGCTTTGGACTCCTAAACTAATAGAGGAAGGACTCAGGCTGAGAAACTTATTCAGCAGAAAACATAGGCTATTTTTTTATGGAAAATGAAGAATGACTTAGAAGGCAGTACCAAGAACCCAAAGGTCAAAAGCCAAGAACCACAGAGAATCATACCACAGCTGCAGGTATAGAGCTTTATCAAGACACTGGCAACATGTGTCTACTTGGATGTCATATCATTACGGAATAGTGACTGCTCTGTGCCCCTTGTCTTCCCCATTTTTGAAAGGGCATGTCTACACACGACTGTCCCAGCATTGTGTGTGTGTACACAGGTAACTCACTTTTTTATTTGGAGGAAGACTTCGGATTGAGGAGACATATACCTGAGGAACCAAATCTAAGGAAACTTATCTGCACCTGGACCTGAGATTTACAGTTTAAGCCTAAACCTGATGACATAATGGGGTGAGACTTCCGGTGACTGTGGAAGTGGGTTGGTATAATATGGGAAGAATATAATATTTGTGACTACAGAGCAAACTACGGCCACAAACTCTTTGACACTCCTCTGTTTGATAAGTGGGAAGTCTGGGTCTCTCCCCTTGAATCTGGTTAGATTCTGTGACTGTTCTGGTCAGTTGAATATGGCTAAAATGAAATAGCACCAGTTTCTGAGTTCAGGGTTTAGGAAACTGGCAACATAAAAAGATTTTTTTTAAAAAATTATAGTTGATTTACAATGTTGTGTTAGTTTCAGGTATATGAAATTGGCAGCTTTTACTGTCTTTCTTCGAAGTCAGCCACGACTTGAGAGGTATGACTATTCTCATACCACTGTGCTGTGAGAAGCCCAGCCATGCTGGAGAGGCCCTGGTGGATAAGACATCATGTGTGGGAAGAGGGAGGCCATAGTGAACTACTGTGTCACATATGAGTGAAAGTCACCTTAGAAATAGATCATCCAGTTCTAGCAACCACAGATACGTCATGGATCAGAAATAAACCCTTCCAGAATTTATGATATATTATATAAACATGAAGAGGAACTAAAAAGCCTCTTGATGAAAGTGAAAGAGGAGAGTGAAAAAGTTGGCTTAAAACTCAACATTCAGAAAACAAAGATCATGGCATCTGGTCCCATCACTTCATGGGAAATAGATGGGGAAACAGTGGAAACAGTGTCAGACTTTATTTTTGGGGCTCCAAAATCACTGCAGATGGTGATTGCAGCCATGAAATTAAAAGACGCTTACTACTTGGAAGAAAAGTTATGATCAACCTAGATAGCATATTCAAAAGCAGAGACATTACTTTGCCAACAAAGGTCCGTCTAGTCAAGGCTATAGTTTTTCCAGTAGTCATGTATGGATGTGAGAGTTGGACTGTGAAGAAAGCTGAGCACTGCAGAATTGATGCTTTTGAACTGTGGTGTTGGAGAAGACCCCTGAGAGTCCCTTGGACTGCAAGGAGATCCAACCAGTCCATTCTGAAGGAGATCAGTCCTGGGTGTTTTTTGGAAGGAATGATGCTAAAGCTGAAACTCCAGTACTTTGGCCACCTCATGCGAAGAGTTGACTCATTGCAAAAGACTCTGATGCTGGGAGGGATTAGGGGCAGGAGGAGAAGGGGACGACAGAGGATAAGATGGCTGGATGGCATCACTGACTCTATGGACATGAATGTGAGTGAGTGAACTCCGGGAGTTGGTGATGGACAGGGAGACCTGGCGTGCTGCGATTCATGGAGTCGCAAAGAGTCAGACACAACTGAGTGACTGAACTGAACTGAGCTGATATAAACATTATGAGCAAAATAAACTGGTTCTTTAAGTCACTAGGGCTTCCCTGGTGGCTCAGATGATTAAGAACCCATCTTCGATGAAGGAGACCTGGGTTTGATCCCTGGATCGGGAAGATCCTCTGGAGAAGGGAATGGCTATCCACTCGTATTGCCTGGGAAATCCCGTGGACAGAGGAGCCTGGTGGGCTACCATGGAGTTTCAGAGTCAGACATGGCTGAGCAATTAACACTCTTTAAGTCACTAAGTTTAGGCCAGTTTATTACACAGTCATAGGTAACCAGAACAACTTCTATTTTTAATTTACTATTTAACCCAAAGCACTCACTCTTCCCATTCATCGAAATTGTTCTAATAGTTATACAAAATTTGAATCTATCTGACATTACGATTTCTGTTGACAGAGGTGACATAAGTGGTAATGTCTTAGTTCTGAGCCTGGGCCTCAAGAGGCTTATGTGCTCCTGCTCTTTTGGAAAGTTTAGAGCTTGAAGAATTGAGTCATCCCAACTAAACCACCCTCCACCTGGTTGACTGTATACTTATGAGCAAGCCCAGCTGAGATCATCTGAGTCCAGGCTGGACCAAAAGAACCCACCCAGGTGGACCTAGCCTAAATTGCCAGTGTAAAGAATCATGAACTAAAAAACAGTTGTTGCTTTAAGTTATACGTTTTGAAGTGGTTTGTTACACAGCGATATCTAACTGGTATGTTCGCCTTCTATTTGATTTATTGTCAAGAACAAGGTGGAGAAGTACTGGTAGTTCTGTACAGTTTTACGTTATTTATTTTTGTTTCTTTATAAACTTGAGGCTGAAATCAGTATACTAACTTTTAGTATTTCTCTGTGGCAGAATGCAATGAAACTGTAGAAACGTTGTAACATTCCCGCACAAAATTCAAAAGCTGAAACCATTTATAAGAAAAATCAGGCAAACTCAAATTGATGAACATTCTTCAAAACTGTCAAGGTCATTAAAAACAAGGAAACCCCAAGAAACGATTACAGTTTGAAGGAGACTGAAAGACATGAGGCCTCCCAGATGGTGCTGTGGTAAAGAACCCTCCTGCCAATGCAGGAGACATAAGAGGTGCAGGTTTGACCCGTGGGTGAGGAAGAGCCCGTGGAGGAGGGCATGGCAACCCACTCCAGTATTCTTGCCTACAGAATCTCATGGACAGAGGGGCCCAGCAGGCTACAGTCCACAGGGTCACAAAGAGTCAGACACGACTCAAGTGACTTGGCACGCATGTACACAGAGATGTGACCAAAAAAAATGATTCTGAACTACATTCTTTTACTATAAATAGCAATTTTGGGACAAGGGACAAAATCTGCGAGGAGTCTTATGGTTTAGATGGTAGCAGCACATCAGTGTTAATTTACTGATTTTGATCTTTTCGGGGGAAGCATTAAATGGGAAATTCGTTGTTTATAGGAATTATGTCCTAAGGTATTTGGAGGCATCATGTAAACAACTTATTCTCAATAGTTTAGTTTTTAAAAAGTTGAAAAAGAGAAGAAAAAATATTGTAGAAAAGAGAAATAATTGTAGGGCAGTTCTGGTCCTGCAAGATAATAAAGAACAGGGACCTCTCAGTTAAGTCAATAATTTGTTCTTGATAATCAGACTTACTGCCCCCAAAAAATGCTGACTGAGAGCCTATTTACCACTATTTTAATGGGAAAAAGTATATGGTTGGTATATCAACATAAAACACCCAACGAATTTCCCTAACATAAACCAAAACAAAGTAAAATACCTGTATATCAGATTCCTTAGGTTAGTATATATGTTTAGAGCATCACTTTCTCACCAAACAGTAGGGTTAGTAACAAACTTTTGCTTTGTAATGTAATGTCCCCAAATGTAACTCCCTTTGCTGTCACTTAGTGTGCTCTTCAAAATGGGTTACACATTATGGTATCAACATGACTCCGATAATCTACTAATTTTATTTCACTCAGGACTTATTCTAGTCATAATTTTGCTTAAAATTTCATATTGAGTTTTATGAGAAAACATCAAATTTTCCTATGTAATCAGTGGGGAAAAAAATATTGTACCAAAAAGTATGCTCCATGAAGTTTGTGTAGTACAGTCCAAGAGGCATTCTGCTGAAAGAAAATGTCTCTGGAGGCATACGGGTTGTGTCAGTACATTATTAAACTACAATAATTTCAGCTATGTCTTAAACCAATAGTTCAGTAAAACATAACAGTGCATGCACGCGTGTCTTTAGTCATGCCCAACTCTTTTCGACCCTGTGGACCACAGCCCTCCAGGTTCCTCTGTCCATAGGATTCTCCAGGCTTGCTGGAGTGGGTTGCCAGGCCCTCTTCCAGGGAATCTTCCCAACCCAGAGTGTCTTACATCTCCTGCATTGGCAGGCAAGTTCTTTACCACTAGCACCATCTGAGAAACCCAAAGCAGAAAAGATTGACCCTCAAATGTAAGAATTACTTCTATACCGTACAACATTATAAATATTCAGCAAATGAATAAGCATATTGGCTAACTTTTGAGAAAACAGTTTAGGTCAGTACATCATTGTGAACACTAATTCCACATAACTTAAGGAGTTAATCAGAAAATTTGAAAGAAAATGGAGTTGATTTGTCCCCTTTATGCATGGAGAAGAGATTCCTAAGTTTAAAAGCAACAAGCCAATAAGAGAAAACACACAGGTTTGGTTACAGTAAAAATCTTAAAATCTGGGTGTGTGAGTTTAAAAGTAAAACAAATATTTATAGCAAATAGCAGACCAAATATTAAATAGTAAGAGCACTGACAAATCCATAAGAAAAACATTAAGACATTGATAGGTATGTGGGAAAGAGCACAAAAAGACTGTTTATAAGAGAATAAATACAAATAGTGAACCCAAATTATGGGGAAAGGAACTTTTCTGGGCACTGTTGTAGCCATCAATTAAATTAGAGAAGCCATTAAAAATATCACCAAATCCGATGGCAAGAAAGGTATGTGATAAACTAACTAGGTACTCTGCATATAATTAGTGTCTGTATAAAATAACAGAACTCTTTTGGGAAGTAACTAGAAGGCTGATCCAAGAGTTATAAATATTAATAATTTGCAATCCTTTGTATTTTTGGAATTTGCTATTCTTTTTGCACAAAGATGATGATTATAAAGTTGTTTATAAAATCAGAAATGTTTGTGTTGGACTTGGGGGTGCAAATTAAACAGTTGGGTAAGCTATGAGGCCAACACTTTAAGTTTGAAGTTACTAAAATAATTCTAAAGGTGAACAAAAGTGTAGATACAATCTTTCCCAAAGAAGTGGAACACAAAATTGAATACTTTGTATAATCACCCAACTTTGTCACATAAGAACCAAGGTATGCAAATAAGTGGTGAAGTTATAACAAGGATATTAACAGTGGATGTAAGAAGTGATCAGATGATCAAAGATTTTTTTTCCAAATTAAAAAAAGAACACACATTGCTTTTCTACTGAAAAAAAAAAAAAAAGAGAGAGAAGAGGAGATGTTTTGTGGCCTGCAGTCAAGAGGAAAATTTTCTTATGCAACTATTTAACAAGCATTACCAAAAGCCCAAGAAACAATCATGCAGGGGCTGATGACTGCACCCTGGAAAGCATAGCTGCATCCCAGAGCACTGTGAAAAGCCAGTATCCTACAAGGAGCTGATGACAACTCTAAATAAGGCTGAAGTCATGTACCAACCTGCCCAAGGAGACTTTCCATACAGTCACAGCTGCTGTTAACACTTTACGAGGCTTCACAAACACATCAAATGCACTGGCCAGGAAATAAGCCTGGTAGTTAGGTATTTTTTGTTGATGCTCAACATAAAGCCTGTCTGTGTTTTTCAACTTTTCGTAAGGTTAAGGTCACAGTGTTTTTCCATTATAAAACTGCTTGTGAAAGAAAAAACCCCACAGTCCCACCGTACAGTATGTTTTTCATGGAGGGGCAATCTGTAGAAGGATTCAGCTTTTGCTTGTCAAAGATCACTTGAAAAGTTCAAACTGGACTTGTGCTGGTAGCATTCTAAATCAAGGAAATTCACTGGTGGTATCATTTTACTTTTGGTTTTGCTGCTTCTAAGAGTGGAGGATGTTTAGAGTGAATGTAATACATTAGGGGATAATCTTCCACTTAGCTTTACAATTCTATCAGCAAAATGACAAGGGAGAAGGAATATCATGTTCTCTTTGAATTGTGTTTTTGCAACCTGAGATTCAAGTTCAGGTTTCTTGACGTACCCCTGGGCAATTAATCTGAATTAATTATTGTGTCCAGTTTCCTCCACTTAGCCCCTAAGACAAATACAAACAAGCCAGCAATGGTTACCCCCCTGGCCACTAGAGATTATATCAAGGCAAGTGCAGAGCAGTAGACTGTTCTGCTGGTAAGAATGTATCCATTGAGAAAGACTGAAGGGAGAATCAGGCTGGCACAAATTGAAAGCTATTGGGTACAGTTAATATCTTCTAGTTTAATTCACACCTTCTAGATGTGGATTAAAACACATCACAAAGAGCTTTGCTGTAATGATTGAAGGAGGTGATTTCTTTCTTTCTTTCATTTTGTACTCTAGGAGAAATTAGCCAGGCACTGTCTACAAAGCAGAAGGCAGGCCGCATGCCAGGCTGGGTGTGTATTTGTTGGTTTGCCACCCATTCTTATGGAGAAGGCAATGAGACCCCACTCCAGTACTCTTGCCTGGAGAATCCCAGGGATGGGGAACCTGGTAGGCTGCCGTCTGTGGGGTCGCACAGAGTCGGACACGACTGAAGCGACTTGGCAGCAGCAGCAGCAGCAGCAGCACCCATTCTTATGGAGAAAATGTGTGTGTGTGTGTGTGTGATAGGTCTGAAATTTGTCTTCCTTACAGAATGACTCATGAAAACAAAAAGCAGATTCAGGCTTTTTTGAAGTTTCTGCTTCTCTGAAGATTTGAAAGGACTGGTACCAACCCTCAAAATGCTTTATTTCCTGTGATATAAGGTTCACTGGCGTGCTGCAGCCCCTGGGGTTGCAAGGAGTTGGACACGACTTAGCAACTGAACAACAACAAAATTAGGTTCCTAATAAATAGTGAGTGGATTATCAAAGGAATTTCATCACTTTGTCCTCTAAAAGGTATTCACTTGCTCTCAGATGGTCTTTTTGCCTTGGCTATAATTCTCCATAAAATCTGCTAATGAAGCAATCCAAAGGCAGCAGTTACACTACCGCAGACCAGCAAATACTAGGCCACCAGAAGCTGGGGAGAGGAAAGGCAAGATTCTCCAGTTAGAGGCTTTGGAGGCAGCATGGCCCTGCTGACATTTTGATTTTAACTTCTAGCCTCCAGGAATGAGAGAATGAATTTCTGTTGTTTTAACCCACTTGATCTCTGGTACTTGGTTACAGCAGCCCTGGGATGCTCATTGCAAGTGACAGGACCCTCTGCTAATCAGAGACAAAAAGGAGATTTACTGGAAGTCTCAGAGAAGAATGTACCAACTTCTTTTTTTTTTTTTTAATTTAAACTTGTTATTTTGTATTGGGGTATAGTCAATTATCACTGCAGATGGTGACTGCAGCCATGAAATTAAAAGACACTTACTCCTTGGAAGGAAAGTTATGACCAACCTAGATAGCCTATTGAAAAGCAGAGACATTACTTTGCCAACAAAGGTCTGTCTAGTCAAGGCTATGGTTTTTCCTGTGGTCATGTATGGATGTGAGAGTTGGACTGTGAAGAAAGCTGAGCGCCAAAGAATTGATGCTTTTGAACTGTGGTGTTGGAGAAGACTCTTGAGAGTCCCTTGGACTGCAAGGAGATCCAACCAGTCCATTCTGAAGGAGATCAGTCCTGGGTGTTCTTTGGAAGGAATGATGCTAAAGCTGAAACTCCAGTACTTTGGCCACCTCATGTGAAGAGTTGACTCATTGGAAAAGACTCTGATGCTGGGAGGGATTGGGGGCAGGAGGAGAAGGGGACAACAGAGGGTGAGATGGCTGGATGGCATCACCGACTCGATGGACGTGGGTTTGAGTGAACTCCAGGAGATGGTGATGGACAGGGAGGCCTGGCATGCTGCGATTCATGGGGTCTCAAAGAGTCAGACACGACTGAGCGACTGAACTGAACTGAACTGATAGTCAATTAATGGAGAAGGCAATGGCAACCCACTCCAGTACTCTTGCCTGGAAAACCCCATGGACTGAGGAGTCTGGTAGACTGCAGTCCATGGGGTCGCTAGGAGTTGGACACGACTGAGCGACTTCACTTTCACTTTTCACTTTCATGCATTGGAGAAGGAAATGGCAACCCACTCCAGTGTTCTTGCCTGGAGAATCCTAGGGACAGGGGAGCCTGTTGGGCTGCCGTATATGGGGTCGCACAGAGTCAGACACGACTGAAGCGACTTAGCAGCAGAGTCAGTTAACTATGTTGTGATGTTTCAGGTGCACAGCAAAGGGACTCAGCCATACATGTACATGTATCCATTCTTCCCCAAACTCCCCTCCCATCCAGGCTGCCACATAGAGTGGAGTCACTTGTGCTATACGGTAGGTCCTTGTTGGTTATCCATTTTGAATATAGCAGTGTTGTACAAGCTTATTTGAACCTCAGGAAAACTTTACTACGATTTAAGCACTGCCATTCTGAGTTCTCATCTCTGCTTTTCTATTTCAACTTTATTCTCTTACATCAGTCTCATCCATCAATAGCTTCCACTTTTATACCTCCAACATCAAAGAGACTAAATCTCTTTGCCTGTGTTCTGTGTGAAAAATCTCAGGACTGGTTCCAGTCTTACACCTGCTGACTGGTCCTAACACAACAGCTGTTTCCAGGGCTTCAGGATGCTGTGACTGGCAATCCATGTGCTCAGCGTGGAGGGAGGAAAAAGTGCCCCCCTTCAGAGGGTGTCAATCCCAGAAAAAGGGAAGAAGGGTCCTGTGTAGAAAAAGAGAATAGGTGTCCACTGCAGGAAGGACATCGGAGAAGGCAATGGCACCCCACTCCAGTACTCTTGCCTGGAAAATCCCATGGATGGAGGAGCCTGGTAGGTGGCAGTCCATGGGGTCTCGAAGGGTAGGACACAACTAAGCAACTTCACTTTCACTTTTCACTTTCATGCATTGGAGAAGGAAATGGCAACCCACTCCAGTGTTCTTGCCTGGAGAATCCCAGGGACAGGGGAGCCTGGTGGGCTGCTGTCTATGGGGTCACACAGAGTTGGACACGACTGGTGTGACGCAGCAGCAGCAGCAGCAACAGCAGAAGGAAGGACATGGAAGCACAGGTGAGGATGGAGAAACTGAGGAGGTGAGGGGCATTCCATGCTGTCCGCCACGAAAGGGGCTCAGGCCAACACCTGTGGATAAGGGGCAGGGGTGGGCTTTACCCAGAAGCCCTGACCTTCACTCAGATCATTCTCCCTCTTGCTCAGAGGGCAGACACCTTACTGACTGCCTTACAGGTGGACCAAAAGGGTGAAGTTCTCAGTCTGGTGTATGAGCTGAGTCTGACTTTCCTATGCAGTCGTCATTGCTCCCATGTGAGCTATGGCACAGGATTGCAACTCCAGCTCTGACAGTCTTACTCATCGTTCAAGACCCAGCTTGAATCTCACCATCTCCGTTAGAACACCCCCCATCCCACCTGCAGAAGGGAAGCTTTTGGTCCCCTGGTCTTCTGTCACATTCAGAGAGCTATTTAAATATTTATCAAGACCAGCTTTCCATCGGATGGCTTTATCTACGTCAGCCTCCCTAACCTGATACTGTGCATTTTTGAATTGTTGCAAGAACCCTGGGGGCAGTGGAAGGAATGGGGACTTTAGTTCTCCTGACTGTGTCCTCCCTCCTCCCTCCCCCTTTCAGGGGCCTTCTGCCTCCTTTGACACCTCCTTTCTGCTCTTGGTTCTTCATTGGTTACTTATAGTCACTCTTCTATACATTGGGATATATTTAGGACTAGAGTTTGGCTTTTAAAGGCATGTGCCTGAAACACTAGCTCCTAATTCTACCATGGTGAAGCATGTGATGAGGGTTTAAAGCAAATATGACTGCATTTCCTTTTAGAAACTGACATCTTTCACAAATGCCAGGGTTGAAATGGTTCAGGGGGTGGTATTTTCATAAGAACCTTTAGAAAAGGATTGATTATGAAGCCGAATTGCTCAAATGTGTGAAGGGATCAAACATCATCTGCCTGTTAAAAGGGAGCACTTAATCTGACCTCCACAGCTGTTGCTACATTGTAACTCTTTTGTTCAGACATTTTACTTCAAAATCAGGTTCCACTTCACTGGTAAGAAACAGAAGTAAAATTGCTCATGGAGTGGACTGAGGGTTGACAGGCTTTCCTTCTCTCTTTTTTTGGTGTTAACCACAGGTGTCTTTAACTGTTGGTAGCCTTTCTAAATGACCCTTTCAGTTTCTATAGCTACTACTTCCTGGACTTAAGTTCAAGAGTTTATGGGTCACACTATTTGACTTGGTAACCCCCTAAGCACATTAAAAAAAAAAAAAAAAAAAAAAAAACCTAAAACAAAAAAACTTAACATCCTTGTGAAGGAATCTGCTGAAATTCAAGTAAACAAGAAGTCTTCGAGTTTTATGACTGCTAGTTAATAGCACCTCTGTGAGGGGCCATAGCAATCAATCAAATAGAATGTAGCTTCTAAATCATTAGCAAATAAAACCACCTTTTTTTTTTTTTTTTAACCAGAAGAGGTAAAGAAGAGGGTTTAAACCTTCCTGTTACTTCCAGATGTCAAACAAACAATCCCACCTCCCTCATCTATTTCCATCAAATCAAAGAAAGAGAAAGAGAGAAGGAGGAAAAAAATTGAATTTCTCAAAAACTGGTGCTATGTTTCTTAACTGGAAATCTTTAATTCAGCTGAGTAAACTAGAAACTGTAACACTATTCCTCTTTTGGCTCTAAGCCCCCATCATGACATTTTATTGAACCCACATTCCTACATTATTTACTATAATTTTTCCAGAAGTAGAACAGCATACAATAATCTGATGACATTCTAAGTGTTCCACTGTGACACATGACTGACCTAAGTTGCAAGGGAGGTTGGGAAAGACGATATTTAGTGTTTCCAGCTTCTAGAGTGGTAAGTGATCAGAGAAAAAAGGAAGTTAGGAATGACAACTGAGTTAGTCAACCAAGTGAAAGAAATGGCTTGGCCACTGGTGAGGGGGTGGGATGTACAGGGTATGTTGAAGAAAGGGCAACTGGATGACATCTCACTGGAGCTGAGGTTAGGTGAGAAGAGATGAGATTAGGGAGATAGCTTGGCATCAGGATCCTTACTCACCAAATCAAGGAGTTTGGAATTTATCCCATTAGCAACAGGGGCCTACTGGAAATATGTGAGTAGAAAAGTGCCATGACTGAAGCAGTGTCTGATCACCAGTCATCTGGCCAGAGCACAGGAGGGTGAGCCTGAAGGACAGGGCAAGGACCATCACAGTGGTCCCTCCATGAAGTAACAGGACACGAACTGGAAGGCTAGCAGTGGTAGGGTGAAAAATGCAACTGTGAAAGAGATTACATTATGGATGCCCAGGGCTTGTTGACTAAACCCTGGAGGCCAAGGAGATGAAGCATCAAAGATGGTTTCACAGCTTTAACCCTGAGTAACTGGGAAAATACGTAATAGAAGTAGGAAATCAAGAAGAGACCTGGTTCTAGGAAGAATTAGTGCAAGAGTTTTTTTTGTTTGTTTTCTTTTTTAATTTTTATTTTTTTGACCAAACCATGTAACATGTCGGATCTTAGTTCTCCAACCAGGGATCAAACCCACACCCTCTGCACTGGAAGCTTGGAGTCTTAACCACTGGACCACAAGGGAAGTCCCTGATTAGTTCAGGTTTAGATGTTGAGTTTGAGGCAGAGGCAGCAGGATGTGCAATGGAAACATACAACAGGCAGGTGACACGGAGCCTGCAAGATATTGGACACTAAGAATAATGCTGCCTCCAAAAACAGAATTATAGATCAATGAAACAAAATAGAAACCCCAGAGGAAAAACCAAGCACCTATGGACACTTTGAACAAGGAGGCAAAAATATACAATGGAGAAAAGACAATATCTTTAACAAATGGTGCTGGGAAAACTGGTCAACCATATGTAAAAGAATGAAACTAGAACACTTTCTAACACCACACACAAAAATAAACTCAAATGGATTAAAGATTTAAACGTAAAGCCAGAAACGACAAAACTCTTAGAGGTAAACATAGGCAGAACACTCTCTGACATAAATCACAGCAAGATCCTCTATGACCCACCTCCCAGAGTAATGGAAATAAAAACAAAAATTAACAAATAGGACCCAATTAAACATAAAAGCTTTTGCACAATGAAGGAAACTATAAGCAAAGCGAAAAGGCAGACTTCAGAATGGGAGAAAATAATAGCAAATGAAAAAACTGACAAGGAATTAATCTCCAAAATATATAAGCAGCTTATGCAGCTCAATACCAGGAAAATGAACAATCCAATCAAAAAGTGGGCCAGAGAAATAAACAGGCATTTCTCCAAAGAAGACACGTAGACGGCCAATAAACACATGAAAAGATGCTCATCATCACTCATTATCAGAGAAATGCAAATCAAAACCACAATGAGGTATCATCTCATGCTGGTCAGAAGGGCCACCATCAAAAAGTCTACAAACAATAAATGCTGGAGAGGGTGTGGAGAAAAGGGAACCCTCTTACCCTATTGGTGGGATGCAAACTGGTACAGCCACTACCGGAGAACAGTGCGGAGATTTCTTAAAAAACTGGAAATAGAACTGCCTTATGATCCAGCAATCCCACTGCTGGGGATACACACTGAGGAAACCAGAATCGAAAGAGACACGTGTACCCTAATGTTCATTGCAGCATTGTTTACAATAGCTAGAATGTGGAAGCAACCTAGATGTCCGTTGGCAGATGAATGGGTAAGGAATTGTGGTACATATACACAATGGAATATTACTCAGCTATAAAAAGGAACGCATTTGAGTCAGTTCTAAAGAGGTGGATGAAACTGGAGCCTATTATACACAGAGAAGTAAGTCAGAAAGAGAAACACCAATATAGTATATTAATGCATATTTATGGAATTTAGAAAGAATGTACCAACGATCTTATTTGCAAGGCAGCAAAAGAGACACAGATGTAAAGAACAGACTTTTGGACTATGTGGGAGAAGGTGAGGCAGGGATGATTTGAAAGAATAGCATTGAAACGTATATTCAGTTCAGTTCAGTTCAGTCACTCAGTCGTGTCTGACTCTTTGAGACCCCATAAATCGCAGCACGCCAGGCCTTCCTGTCCATCACCAACTCCTGGAGTTCACTCAAACTCATGTCCATCGAGTCGCTGATGCCATCCAGCCATCTCATCCTCTGGCGTCCCCTTCTCCTCCTGCCCCCAATCCCTCCCAGCATCAGAGTCTTTTCCAATGAGTCAACTGTTTGCATGAGGTGGCCAAAGGACTGGAGTTTCAGCTTTAGCATCATTCCTTCCAAAGAACACCCAGGGCTGATCTCCTTTGAATGGACTGGTTGGATCTCCTTGCAGTCCAAGGAATTCTCAAGAGTCTTCTCCAACACCACAGTTCAAAAGCATCAATTCTTCAGCGCTCAGCTTTCTTCACAGTCCAACTCTCACATCCATACATGACCACTGGAAAAACCATAGCCTTGACTAGACAGACCTTTGT
>NW_011494839.1:2557414-2557878 GCF_000754665.1 Bison bison bison | reverse complement strand
TCTCTGCTTTTGAATATGCTATCTAGGTTAGTCATAACTTTCCTTCCAAGGAGTAAGTGTCTTTTAATTTCATGGCTGCAGTCACCATCTGCAGTGATTTTTGGAGCCCAAAAAGATAAAGTCTGACACTGTTTCCACTGTTTCCCCATCTATTTCCCATGAAGTGATGGGACTAGATGCCATGATCTTAGTTTTCTGAATGTTGAGCTTTAAGCCAACCTTTTCACTCTCCTCTTTCACTTTCATCAAGAGGCTTTTTAGTTCCTCTTCAGTTTCTGCCATAAGGGTGGTGTCATCTGCATATCTGAGGTTATTGATATTTCTCCCAGCAATCTTGATTCCAGCTTGTGCTTCTTCCACTGACAGAATGTGGTCCACTGGAGAAGGGAATGGCAAACCACTTCCATATTCTTGCCTTGAGAACCCCATGAACACTATGAAAAGGCAAAATGATAGGATACTGA
>NW_011494839.1:2556853-2557314 GCF_000754665.1 Bison bison bison | reverse complement strand
CAGCATCAGAGTCTTTTCCAATGAGTCAACTGTTTGCATGAGGTGGCCAAAGGACTGGAGTTTCAGCTTTAGCATCATTCCTTCCAAAGAACACCCAGGGCTGATCTCCTTTGAATGGACTGGTTGGATCTCCTTGCAGTCCAAGGAATTCTCAAGAGTCTTCTCCAACACCACAGTTCAAAAGCATCAATTCTTCAGCGCTCAGCTTTCTTCACAGTCCAACTCTCACATCCATACATGACCACTGGAAAAACCATAGCCTTGACTAGACAGACCTTTGTTGGCAAAGTAATGTCTCTGCTTTTGAATATGCTATCTAGGTTAGTCATAACTTTCCTTCCAAGGAGTAAGTGTCTTTTAATTTCATGGCTGCAGTCACCATCTGCAGTGATTTTTGGAGCCCAAAAAGATAAAGTCTGACACTGTTTCCACTGTTTCCCCATCTATTTCCCATGAAGTGA
>NW_011494839.1:2548480-2556753 GCF_000754665.1 Bison bison bison | reverse complement strand
ACTATGAAAAGGCAAAATGATAGGATACTGAAAGAGGAACTCCCCAGGTCAGTAGGTGCCCAATATGCTACTGGAGATCAGTGGAGAAATAACTCCGGAAAGAATGAAGGGATGGAGCCAAAGCAAAAACAATACCCAGCTGTGGATATGACTGGTGATAGAAGCAAGGTCCAATGCTGTAAAGAGCAATATTGCATAGGAACCTGGAATGTCAGGTCCATGAATCAAGGCAAATCGGAAGTGGTCAAACAGGAGATGGCAAGAGTGAATGTCGACATTCTAGGAATCAGCAAACTAAAATGGACTGGAATGGGTGAATTTAACTCAGATGACCATTATACCTACTACTGTGGGCAGGAATCCTTTAGAAGAAATGGAGTAGCCATCACGGTCAACAAAAGAGTCCGAAATGCAGTACTTGGATGCAATTTCAAAAACGACAGAATGATCTCTGTTCGTTTTCAAGGCAAACCATTCAATATCACAGTAATCCAAGTCTATGCCTCAACCAGCTGAAGAAGCTGAAGTTGAATGGTTCTATGAAGACCTACAAGACCTTTTAGAAGTAACACCCAAAAAAGACGTCCTTTTCATTATAGGGGACTGGAATGCAAAAGTAGGAAGTCAAGAAACACCTGTAGTAACAGGCAAATTTGGCCTTGGAATACGGAATGAAGCAGGGCAAAGGCTAATAGAGTTTTGCCATGAGAATGCACAGGTCATAGGAAACACCCCCTTCCAACAACACAAGAGAAGACTCTACACATGGACATCACCAGATGGTCAACACTGAAATCAGATTGATTATATTCTTTGCAGCCAAAGTTGGAGCAGCTCTATAGAGTCAGCAAAAACAAGACCAGGAGCTGACTGTGGCTCAGATCATGAGCTCCTTATTGCCAAATTCAGACTTAAATTGAAACATATATTACCATACGTAAAATACAAGACCAGTGCAAGTTCAATGCATGAAGCAGAACATCCAAAACCGGTGCTCTGGAACAACTCAGTGGGATGAGGTGGGGAGGGAGGTGGGACGGGGGTTCAGGATGGGGGCACAAGTGTGTACCCATGGCTGATTTGTGTCGAGGTATTGCAAAAACCACCACAATATTATAAAGTAATTATCCTCCAATTAAAATAAATAAATTAATTAAGAAAAATTAAAAAAACTCAAAAAAAGCTTTGCTAAGTAAAAATTCCAAAATATTAATATTACTGAACTAATAAATTACAACTGTATCAATAATAATAATAAAAAAAGAAGCTCTTTATTTCCTCTTCACTTTATGCCATTAAAGTAGTATCTTCTGCATATCTGAGGTCATTGATATTTCTCCCGGGAATCTTGATTCCAGCTTGGGATTCACCCAGCCTGGCATTTCACATGATGTACCCTATATAGAAATTAAATGAACAGGATAACAATAAAAAAAAAAAGAATAATGCTGCCTCTACTGATACTTCCCAGGATATATATATATATATATATATTTGGCACAGGACACATGATGGTGTTTCCTAGAGGAGAGTTTACAGAGTAGAGAGAGGCAAATACTTCTATACATAATCTGTACACGTTGCAAGTGAAGCCTGAAAACTTTTTGAGGTTAGCAGTAACAGCCCCCAGAACAAGAAGTAGACATTCTATGGTAAGTAGGATGAAATATCCAGAAATTTATTCTAAAACCTGGGAAAAGAGAATCTGGTCTGTCCAGTAGCTGAGACAATTTCCACAATCACATTAGGCACTGTTACCAATTTCTCAGTAAGAAAGAACCAGAGTGTATTCAAGGGCTTTCCCAGCGACTCAGAGGTAAAGAATCCACCTGCCATTGCAGGAAATGTGGGTTAGATCCCTGGGTCATGAAGATCCCCCAGAGAAGGGAATGGCAACCCACTCCAGTATTCTTGCCTGAAAAATCCCATGGACAGAGGAGCCCGGCGGGCTACAGTCTATGGGGCTACAGAGTCAGACACAACTTAGTGAGGAAACAGCAACAGCACAGAGTGTTCAGAATCACCTGTACGTTTATATTCAAGTTACTTGTTTAGGAAACTTTAGGTGTAAAAGGTGCTGTCATTCCAACATTCCTCTGTCACGTCCCTGAGTTAAAGACTCTCTATAAATTGTTACAGAAAGATAACTAATCTGGGTAGACAGGAACTAAACTAACACAGACGAGACCGGAACTGACAAAAGCAGGACAGACATTTCAGGATGCTTCCTTTGCGAGGGCCTATTTTGGTCTGATCACGCCTGTTGCTACAGGGTTGATGCTGTCTGAAGCTTGAGTTGAACAAACGGCGATCTCAGTGCATCCAGTCATTCACCTTGAGACTGAGACGATTCTATTTTCAGAGGTAGAAGGAATAAATGTGGTTACCAATTTTCTCGGAGTAGGAGTATTTTTTTTTTAAGAAAACAAGTTATTAACAAGAAAAGCTCAACCCAGAAAATAAAAATATTGTTCAAAAATTTTTTTGAAGGAGCTGTAACAAGGTGATTGCTATAGTCCTTATAAGAGTATAGTTTTGAGCATTTGACCTTCTTTCCAGGGTTTTCATTATTTCAGAGTTTATCTGTACACTGGGTTGCTATGGCAAGCAAGAAACACACAGTAGGACTTGAACATCTAAACTAATTTTATGAATGCCAGCTACCAGATTTCCTTTACCTTGTGTTATATAAAACCCGGGCTTCCCTAGTAGCTCAGATGGTAAAGCTTCTGACTGCAATGCAGGAGACCAAGGTTTGATCCCTGGGTCGGGAAGATCCCCTAGAGAAGGAAATGGCAACCCATTCCAGTATCCTTGCCTGGAAAATCCCATGAACAGAGGAGCCTGGCAGGCTGTACAGTCCATGGGGTCACAAAGAGTCGGACACAACTGAGCGACTAACACACACACATATAAAACCCAGAACCCAGCATTCACATTCTACCTTGGTTTTTATTTTGAACACTGTTTTCACTTCCTAGAGAAGGATGGTCATATAATATACTTCAGTTCAGTTCAGTTCAGTTGCTCAGTTGTGTCTGACTCTTTGTGACACCATGAACCGCAGCATGCCAGGCCTCCCTGTCCATCACCAACTGCCGGAGTTTACCCAAACTCATGTCCATTGAGTCGGTGATGCCATCTAACCATCTCAACCTGTGTCGTCCTCTTCTCCTGCCTTCAATCTTTCCCAACATCAGGGTCTTTTCAAATGAGTCAGCTCTTCGCATCAGGTGGCCAAAATACTGGAGTTTCAGCTTTAACGTCAGTCCTTCCAATGAATAATCATATATGGGATTATATGATGTACTGTTTATGTAAAAGATGTAAGATACATAGGGAAGAAAGCGTAAGTGTGCCTATTTAAATAGGGCATGTGTAAATATAAATAGGGCAAAGGCTACCAAAGAAAAAAGATCTCAAAAAATAAACAATAACAACAAACAATCTTAACTATTTATGCATGTGTGCCTGCTAAGTCACTTCAGTTGTGTCTGACTCTCTGTGACCCTATGGACTGTAGCCCTCCAGGCTCCTCTGTCCAGGGGATTCTCCAGGCAAGAACACTGGAGTGAGTGGCCATGCCCTCCTCCAAGGGATCTTCCTGACCCAAGGATTGAACCTGCGACTCTTATGTCTCCTGCATCAGCAGGCGGGTTCCTTACCACTGGTGCCACCTGGGAAGCCCCTTAGTTATTTATATATGAATTAAAATTAAAGGTTAAAACTCCTGAATTTTTTTTCCAGGAAAAAAAAAAAAAGACATGTAAGAAAAAGCTGACATCCGAGATTTACTGAAAATGCCACTGTTTATGTGCTGGCACTTTCTATAGTGAGAGTCCTAGCCAGTCGGGGACTGGGGAAGCAGAGATGCCTGGAGAAGTGGGCACAGTCGTGAACAGTAAATGTGATGCCAGCTGGTTGGGAGACCCCTGGGGCCGGAAGACACCAATGCTGGGGAGCGGATGGCTCAGATAATCATTCAGAAACTGGGCAATTCAACTCCACCAACATGCAGCAACTTCACCAAACCCCTGCCTTCATGTTTTCAACCCATGACCTTGGCACAACAGAAAAACTGAGACCTTGTCCTTCAGCCTTGACAAAAACGCCCGAAAACCCTCCATGTCAAACCTCAAGTCCTGTCAGCTGAGCCAGCCTGTTTCAGCTCCTTTCTTGCTTTGGGTGCTTGGCTGTAACTGACTAAGATGCTTGGCCAAGACTCCTGCCCCTTGGTGCCCAAACCCTTTGCCTGTGGGTCACCAATTCCGTGGGCCCCCAAGGTTCCTCACTTGACTTCTTCTTTCTCCATTCAGAGGCTAGAAACTGTCTGTCTACAAGCCCTTCCTGAGCCTCCACCATCTGGCCTTTGCCTCCCACCTCAATCCTCTCCTATCCCTCTTCCTAGCTGAATTCCCAATCCCAGCTCCTAAGCCTTTCCATATTGAAGCAAGAAAAGGAAGATCTCAGGAATGCAGGTTCTTCGATACTGTAAGCTTGGTCAAAGCAGCAATGTGCCTGTGATGTTCACTGCTGCTTGTTCAGCGCCTAACAGCACCCACATGTGCCTGGCACAAAATAGACATGAACAAGAAAATGAAAATAAGTTGATAATGCATTATTTACCCCAAGTAGGAAACTTAGAAAAATTTTAATATGGATGGAAAGAGAACGTGTTTCCACTTAATTATCTGTTTATTGTATGTACTCAGTCATGTCTGACTTTTTGCAACCCCATAGACCATAGTCTGCCAGGCTCCTCTGTCCATGGGACCTTCCAGGCAAGAACACTGGAATGGTTTGCCATTTCCTTCTCCAGGACATCTTCTTGACCCAGGGATTGAATCCACATCTCCTTCCTTAGCAGGCAGATTCTTTACTCCTGAGCTACCAGAAAAGCCCTGTTACTGCTTACTCAGTAATATTTTATCTGCAGGCTAAATAAAACATAACTTCTGTTTCTCAGATACACCTAATGAATCATGGAAGTACAGGTATAGTAAAAGCAGACCTCTTCCAATACACTCCTGTTTAATCTTTAAATGGATCCTCTTGTAGGGCTTTTGACAGTCTGATAGCCAAAGTGCATTTAGAAATTAATGCTTTTAAAGACACCCACTACTCAATTATGGATAATCCTATTGAGAAAAATTTTTCTCGTGTCTGATGGGAAGTTCTAAGATGATGCCGGGGGAACACACACATTAAATGTGGGCATTGGTCACTATACCGCATTTTAGATATCAGATCGTAAACTCTGGCTTCCCTGCTAAGTTAGAGTCCCCAGAAAGGTATACATGTACTTGTCATCAAAATAGATATGGAAGTTAAAAAAAAAATAGATATGGAAGGATTATAAACAAGGATCAGAAAAATTGAGGGAGAGAGTGGGAAGGGCCATGGAGGGACAGTGGTGACCCAGAATGTCCAAAGAAAATTGTGTGGAGTGTTGAGTGATGGCTGGATCCTTAGGGTTTTTTTTTTTTTTTTTTTTTAAGCCTCCCAAGCAAGACTTAGGACTTCCTAGGTGGTGCTAGTAGTAAAGAACTCACCTGCCAATGCAGGAGACATAAGAGATGCGGGTTCCATCCCTGGGTTAGGAAGATCCCCATGGAGAAGGGCATGGCAACCCAATCCAATATTCTTGCCTGGAGAATCCCATGGACAAAGGAGCCTGGCAGGCTGCAGTCCATGGGGTCGCAAAGAGTCGGACACACCTGAAGCGACTTAGCATGCACACATGCATGCATCCTGTGTGTTAGGACTATACATAAGCAAGATTTAAACTTTATTCTTTGGTTACTGAAACAGCAGACAGATTCTCCCGCTGTTTTTACTCAAGTCTGAACTGTGACTACAGCTTTACCAGGAAACCCCCAAGCCTGTCCCTCTCTCACAAGAAGCTGGATTTAACAAACAAGATCCCTGCTCTGGAGTCAGAAAACCACTTCCCTGGCCTTAGGAAAGTTACTCAACTTCTCTGAGCTTTGGTCTTTTCACTTTTTAAGGAGAGAGAATCATAATGTATATCGTAGATCATTGTAAATATTAAGTGAGATAATATACGGAAGTGTTATGACAATGACTTGTGATTTAGTAAGCATTCAATGAGTTAATAGGGCTTTCCAGGTGGCTCAGTGGTAAAGAATCCGCCTGCCAATGCAGGAGCTGTGAGTTCAATCCCTGGGTCAGAAAGATCCCTCAGAGATGGAAATGACAACTCACTCCAGAATTCTTGCTGGGAAAATCCCATGAACAGAGGAGCCTAGTGGGCTATAGTCCCTGGGGTCACAAAGAGTTGGATGACTCAGCGATTAAACAACAACAACGGGTTAATATGAATGATTACTTCTTCCACATTCTTTCTGCACCTTCATTTTTTTTCTCTTGTCCTTTGCTTTTGTTTTCCCCTTACCATAGAGACTGATTATAATTATTATTTGTAAATATTTATTGAGCATCAATCAATCACCATTAAACAATAGTTCAAAAGAGTTAATATGCTTGTGAGGGTTTCCTAAGCAATTATCAGAAGCAACGGGCTGGGAGAGACTCTGTACTCGGTCCCTGCCCTGTGGGTACGTGGTCATGCAGCGGTGCAGGCAGCTGGTCTTCCACAGCTTGGGACAACACTGCTGTTCAACTGCTGATGACAGAGCAGAGACCTGCAGTGCATGACTTCTTAGGAAGCCTGTTCCCATTTGGGAGCAAGAGGCTCCTGGTAAGTGTTTCCTGGGATGGGGGGAGGTGAAAGGGGGCTCATTTCTCTGCCTCCTAGCATCCCTGAGCTCCGAGGAACAAGCTCTGTGAACTCTGAGCCAATGACTCAGGGCTGTTTCCAGGAAGTGGGCATTTCTAGAAAAAGGCTGTGCCCACCAGGGACATCCGGCTCAACTGTAGCTGGACAGGAAGCTGTGGAGGCTGTCTCATGGACCCCTCCCCCTCTTTTGGGGCTCATACCTTTGTCCCACCTGATCTGCTCCCCACCCCTTACCACAGACTTCACGGGACTAGCCCTCCAGACTCTCAGCCTTCAAAGTTCTACTTCATCATTCTGAAATGTTCACAGTTTCCTGAAGGAGCCTTGTCATCTCTCTTTCATTTATCAAAGGCAGATCTCCTTCTCTGCCTCTAATATTCTTCTTGGCCCATCTCCTATTTGTCCTCAAGATCCAGCCCAGGTGCCCCCTCCGGGGATTCTTCCTTCACCCCCATTCTACAGCAGGTGCCCCTCTGTGCACTCCTGGGTTTCCATGCTTGTACCCCCGTGGCCCTCACCAGTAGTGTGCAGCTTCCATGACTGCCTACTCCTCCAGAAGTGTTTTAAGAGTGGAGACCAGGCTTGGTAGTTCAGTCTCTGTTTTCCTAACATGCAGCACAGTGCTGGATGCTGAGAAAGTCCTTAGAGAAAGACAGTAGAACAAACTAGAATCTCCATTACGTTTCTCCCTATTACTCCATCTGCAAGTGAGCTGCTGTCTCTTTCCCCTAAATATCAATAGTTCAATAAATTTACACTGATAAAGTGTATACTTTCACCCATGTCCTTGAGTATTGGAAACAGTAATGCCTATATGGCAATGGAAGTTTTGGAAGACGCCTTGGAGGAAAGGGAGGATGCCTGTTTTAAAATTCCGCAGTGACTCTGATCGGTGCCACTACTCTCCTGTGTTCCACTTATAAAGAACTCAGATGCCCTGAACAACGTAGGAAAGTGGTAGAGTATTTTAAATGACTCGAAATGATCTATTACCCTCACATTCTTATCAGATGAAATAAAAGAGATACTGTGGATGAGCAAACAAAGCTATAACCATAATGAAACAGAATATCCTCCAATTGGAGAGAGCCAACTGTTTGTTTTTTTTTTTTTAAATAGTATGCACTTCCAAATGCTTCTTTGTTCTTCCCTGAGATAGTATGTCAGACATCACGTGCTACATTGCTGTAGGCAGCAGTTACAGAAATGAACCCAAAAGAAGAATATTCACTGGCATCAGTGATTGTTTGACTTGACTTCTGAGAAATCCATAGGAAGGTCCTATGGATTTATTGAACATAAATGCTCCCCTGCAAAAAACTAGCAATATTGCATCCTTTAATTGTCTTCAAAATGAACTCTCGCACCTTCCTCTACTTCAGGTGCCCTTGGTACTGAGGGCCATCGTTCTGTGAGTGACAGCGGGCAGAGCTGTGGCATCCCAACTCCAGCCTACTTTCCAGCAATACCACCACCTGGAATTTGTGAAATAAATGCAGAAGAAATGGCTGTA
>NW_011494839.1:2527813-2548380 GCF_000754665.1 Bison bison bison | reverse complement strand
TGTAAAATTGAATTTCTGAGGAAAACTTCAGAAGTGAGATTAAAAATGTTCAATGAAAACAGAATGGTTGAAGTTCTTCTTGTGTCCCTGGGTTACCTCCAAGAAAATGCCCTTCAAGAAAAGTCACCATAAAGGGACAAACATGATCACTATCAGCAGAGAAAATTTCCTAAAGTATAAGAAGGGCTTTGACCACAGCTAAGACATAGCGTGATTATTGTTTAAAAAAAAAAAAGTTAAGGGCTTTGTAGTAATGGGCCAAGATCAAACTCTGTTCCTCAGTTTGCAGCTTTTTGGGCAAACTATTTAACTTCATGAAGCCTATCTTTTCTATCTTTAATTTGAATTCCTGACTACCTCATAAAATAATTGCTAATTCATTTGTGGAATTATAAGTGTTTATCTATGGAGCTATTACCAGAAACCAGATGCCACGCTGGGTGACAGAGATTCAGTAATAAGATACAGTGTTTTCCCTCAAGAATGTCATTGTCTAGGAGCAGAGATAGTTGAATAAGTAAAATAATTGCAATACATTGTGATATCTGCCTTAATACCAGTAAGTTCAAGGTAGTATAAAGGAAAAAATGATCAATCCATGTCAGGCAATCAAGGGGAGCTTTGAAAAAGAGATGAAGTTTAAGAATCATCTAATGTTTAACAGAAGAGTGGAGGTAGGAAATAGACGCTGAAGGCAAACCCAAGAGAACGCTCCATGGCAAAATGTGAAAAACTTAGAAACTTCAAGAGTTTCAGAAGCATCAAGTGGCTCGGTGTGTTGATACATTTAAGAATCAGGAGAGGGCTGGTAACCATCTAGAGGAGAGGTCTTAGCAAAGAAAGGATGACACCCACGTCTCTGTATCAGGTGACTCACTTGAGGCTGATGTCTTTCTGAGGGACTTCAGAGGAGCAACATTAAGAGGAAGAGATGATAAAGACAAAGAGGCAACTTTGGGACAAGGTGACTGTGAGAGTTCTGTGAATGTTAGATGAAATGTTTTATAAACAGTTTAATGTATTGGTCTGAGGCTCAGAAGAGAGAACTGACTTGAGAATTCAGGTCTGGAACCCGGAGCCTCATATGTAAGACCACATGAGCACTTGGATCTTTCCTTCCACCCAGGTTGGCCTCAAGGGAAAATGAGGACATCTGAGCTGTGGGGTGGTGTCCAGGGGGTGTCGGTGCTTCAGTGTGGAGGCTTGTGGGGAGGAGTGGTATACTTGGGAAACCCTGAAGCCCATCTTTAGAGCAAAACTGCCATCAAGGAAAATCTGCCCAAACCCAAAAGTACTATCCAAACTATTCAAGTTATTCACTTTCATTTCTGTAATATTTTGAATGAACACAGACCACAGTAGTACCTCTTAAAATCCCCGTCTCTTTTCCATTTATGTCTCTCTCTCATCACAAACTCCTCCAACCTTCATACACATCCTGAAAAGCCTTCCCCAACCCCAGTTCCTGCATCTCCTGTTCCTATCTCCCTCCCACTTCCTCCTTATTCTACATCACAAATTCCCCAAAGATGAGTCTGGTAAGGCAGAGGAGGTTTCTCTGGGGGGTGAGGGAGGAGAAGAAATGAAACTTGCAAAGTAAGGATCCTTTAGAGGACAGAAGGAGGTGAAAGGTTGGAAGGATTCATGCATTAATAATTCTGTTCTTGTTATAGTAGACCTAAAAGCCAGGCTGATCATCTAAATAAGTCATGCATTCAGAGAGGCTTTGCATGAGCACAGAGCACAGGGATCCTATTCCACGGAGTGGGATGGAAACCAAACAAGAGAAGAAAGTTCTAAGTGGTGGGTGAAAGGTGTTGCCTAGAGAAATTCCCTGGGCTGTAGGGAATTGTTGCAGATAAGTTCTAATTATCCTGCCACTGGGAGGAAGGAGTCATTAAAGGTCCTGGTAAGGCCTGGACATCACTGGAAGAGTTGGAAGAGTACAAAGTGAGAAGAAAACAAGAGTCAGGATAGAGCCTGGGGAGCAGATGGAAGGAGAAAGTCAATGAAGGGTTCTGGTGAGAATCTTTCAGGAGGTGGAAGAGAACCAGGGCTGTGTGCTGTCCTAAAGATTAGAAAGCATTTTTTTTTTAAGGAGACAGTGCCAGGTGTCCCATAATCATGGGACATGGGAAAGCAGGGGGTGATCAGCCAGGATGTTGAGGGAGTTTCTGTCTGATGACCTTCAAGTTCTCTGCAAGGGAGTTGGCAAGTTTGATACGGATTGGAAAACATCCATTGGATTTGGCAATTGGGAGGTCACTGGCAACCTTAGCAAAAGCATCTTTAGTAAATTGATGGAGGCAAAAGGCAAACTGCAGTGTGTTCATAGATAGGGAAAGATGAGAAACTGGAGACATGAGGACAGCTGTCTGAGGACAGGAGATGGAGCAACAGCTAGAGGAGTTTGTCCCCTCCTCCTTCTTTTTCCTCTTCCTCTCTCCTTCCCTCTCTTCCTTCCTGATGGGCAAGCCTTGGACCTCTTTATAGGCTATCGGGTAAGATATTATGAAAAAAGGTCTACAATTCCAGAAAGGAAATGATAGAGAAGGGAAGTGGGTGAGAATAGATGGAGGGATTCACCTGGAACAAGAGAAGAAGGGATACTCCTACTTCTGAGAGTGGGAGAAGGAAGAAAGGAAAGTCAGATATAGGAAGGTTTTAGTGGGAAAGCAGGGGGTGATCAGCCAGGATGTTGAAGGAGTTTCTGTCTTATGACCTTCAAGTTCTCTGCAAGGGAGTTGGCACGGGCACCTGCTGAGAGTAAGGTGAAGAGGCTGGAGCTGGGTAGAGGGACATAGTGAGAGGTTTGAACAGTGAGAATGGGATGCAGACAAGATAACCACAAAGGGCTCAAGTGTGTGGGACCACACGATGGAGATGCCTAGGATCTTTAAGATTTAGAGTCTATTTTTTTTTTCCAGCTGCCCCTGGATGAGGTGCAGAGATGCTATCATGAGATGTATTTAAGGATGCCAGGTGGGTAGTATAGAAAAAACATGCAGTTGTGACTTTCCAATGGAAAAAGTAATGTTTTCACTTGGTGCCATTCATGTCAAAGCCATGAAGGTCTTCTAAAATGGTTGGCTTAAAGTTTGGACAGATCAACTGTAACATCAAGGGGTGCCACTTGGTTTTTGGACCTGGCATTGTGACTGCTCTTATCATGAAAACACGAAAGTGGTAATCAACTCGCTTTTTGCCCTACTCAAGTCATGGGAGACAAAAGAATTCCAGCAGGTCCAATCCTCTTGCCCTTGTGGAAAACCTTCAATATTCTAGGAAACAGTAGGACAGTAACTTTGGGGGAATATGCTCACAGAGTGTCCACACACAAGACCATTTCTTACAATTATTTCATGAAGGCAGAAATACTTTTTTTAGCAAAGAGATCTGAATTCAGCTGAGGTAGGGAAAACATAGCAGAGCCAAGAGCCAGAATCAACCGATGTGTCCTCTTTTGTCTGGCTAAGAAAGTGAGCCAAACTTCCAGCAGACAGGAGTCAGAGCAGGAGAGGGTCATGGTGGTGAATTAGACACACCCCCAGAAGGTATTGAAGGGTCTGAAAAGTAGGGCTGAGGCCATTAAAAAGAGTGAAATAATGCCATTTGGAGCAATATGGGTGGCCCCAGAGAGTGTCATACTGAGAGAAATAAGTCAGACAGAGAAGGAGAAATATCATATGACATTCCTTATAAGTGGAATCTAAAAAGAAATGATACAAATGAATTTAAAGAACAAAAAGAGACTCACAGACTTAGAAAATGAACTTACAGTTGCTGGGGGGAAGGGACAGTTAGGGACTTCGGGATGGTCATGTACACACTGCTATATTTAAAATGGATAACCAGCAAAGACCTACTGTATAGCACAGGGAACTCTGCTCAATGTTGTGTGGCAGCCTGGATGGGAAGGGAGTTTGGGGGAGAATGGATACGTGTATATGCATGGCTGAGTCCCTTCCCTGTTCACCTGAAACTATTACAACATTGTTAATCAGCTATACTCCAATACAAAATGTTTTTAGTGTTAAAAAATAATAAAAATAAAATTTAAAAAATAAAAGAGTAAGGCTGAGGCTTCCTGGAAGAAGAAAGTCTACTTGTGGACAGCAGTTTTGATCTGTCCCCAAACCCCAGGCTACGCTTCCCTATGGATTTTGGATTCTCCTAGTCAGCTCCCCAAATCATGTAAACCAATTGCAACAAATCTCTTTTCAAAACTGAAGTATAGTTTCAGGTGTACTGCATAATGGCTCAGTATTTTTATAGATTCTACTCCATTAAAATGTTTTACAAGATAATGGCTATAATTCCCTGTGCCAAACAATATATCCTTACTGCTTATCTATTTTATACACTGCAGTTGGTATCTCTTAGCCCCATACCTCTAATTTGTCCCGCCCCCTTCTTTCTCTCCACTGGTAACCACTAGCTTATTCTCTGTGAGTCTATTTTGCGTGTACATTCATTTGCATTATTTTTTAGATTTTACATGTAAGTGATATCATATTGTATTTATCTTTCTCTGACTTACTTTACTAAATGTAATATTCTTTGGGTCAATCCACATTGGTAAAAATGGCAGAAATTCATTCTTTTTTATGGCTGAGTAATATTCCATTGCGTGTGTGTGTGTGCGTGCACGCACACACGCATCTTTATCCATTCATTTGTTCATGGTCATTTGAGTTGCTTCCTTATTTTGGCTACTGAAAATAATGTTGCTCTGAACACTGGGGTACATGTGTCTTTTCAAATGAGTGTTTTCATTTTCTTTGGATATATATACCCAGGAATGGAATTGATGGATCATATGGTAGCTCTAGTTTTAGTTTTTTGAGGAAACTTCACAATGTTTTCCGCAGTGGCTGCATCAATCAACATGCCCACCAGCAGTGTACTAGGGTTCCCTTTTCTCCATATGCTCACCAACATTTGTTATGTGTATACTTTTTGATGATAGCCATTCTGACAGGTGTAAGGTGATATCTCATTGTTTTGATTTGCATTTCTCTAATAAACATATTTCTTGATATCTGTCTCCTTCTGGTTTTGTTCCTCAGGAGGAACTCTGGCTGATCCAGTGTCTCCTTCAGATGGGTTGTGAAGATTAAATGAAGTAATGTGTTACTACTATCTAAGAAGGATCTGATACAGTTTCAGGAACAATAAAAAGAGTTTGAAAAATGGTTGCTATTATGATGACTTGGAAAACACAAAGTTGAATCTAACCAACTCCTAACTTGACTCTTCACCCAATAACTTGGTCTAGAACTGTAGTTACTGGTCTGGCTTCTATTACTAATTCAAGGTAACCTTGAGCAAGCCACAGCCTCTAAGGACTCTGGTTTCCTTTCTGTGAAATGTGGACCGAAAGGTTTTTGTACCAACTGTTTCAGCTTTAATGTTCTTTGGGTTAGGTTGGACTCAATTCATTAGATTTTTATTAGGTTGCTCTACTTCCTCCAGCCACCAGACAAGATCTTTTTCATTGCTGTTACATTTAAGGCTGCTTCTGTACAAATGACCCTCTAATTACTGAGTGGTTTATGGACTGAGAATGCAAACTTAGTTTAATATTAACCTGAGCAAAGCATTTCTGTTATTTTAGCCTGTGATTACCCCAGAATTTAGGCCATAGGGGATGTAAAAAAGCATTCAATTTGGCCCTTGCCATGAAGGAGCATAGAGGGACACCTAAAAATCAGATACATACTGTGAGAGAGAGTATATAGTCAGGTCTGAGCACCACAGGTTTTGAGAGAAAGGGGATGATAAGATCACTCTGATCTGGAATGGTCAGAAAGGCTTAAAGAGGCAGGGATTTAGACAGATGAAATGTCTATGAAAGAGATAAGAAGTTAAATCTCCCTCTCTTGCTGAGTGTCATGTATTCCAAAATTGAATGTGTGAAGTTTGAGGAGCTCTTCTTCATATTGTTGTTTGCCTTTGTTGGTACAGGTGATGGAAAGTTGGTTGCTTCATAACTTTAGGCTTTCTCTCCTACTCTCCCTGGTGTGTCCTGTGCAAGAATAATTGGGCAGTGGGTGCAACACCCTGCACGAATTTATCTGTAGACCCCATGGCAAACCCATCATCCATGTATTCGTTCGGTCATTAAGTTGTGTCCGACTTTTTGTGACCCCATGGACTGCAGCATGCCAGGCTTCCCTGTCCATCACCAACTCCTGGAGCTTGCTCAAACTCATATCCATCAAGTCAGTGATGCCATCCAACCATCTCATCCTCTGTTGCCCTCTTCTCCTCCTGCCCTCAGTCTTTCCCAGCATCAGGGTCTTTTCCAATGAGTCGACTCTTTGCATCAGGTGGGCAAAGTATTTGGGGATCCTCTACAGGAGATTGTTCAATTGAAGTGGGGTCCTTGCTTCTCTTGTCCATTGCATAAATATTTATGGACTGAATCACTAAAATCATTGCTGTCTAGAATAAAGGGACATAAAAGGGAAAGTTTCCCTATATGAAACTTTCAGTGGCATTAAAACTCTAAAAATAGTGATTCTTATATTTTGAAAATTCTTTGATTTTCAGTGTCAGAGCAATCTGGATTCCTGCTTTCCCTCCCTGCAAAATGTTGCTTAGACCCTACTGGCAGGGTTTCTTATCCCAAGAGCCATTGACAGAACTACTGCCAAAAGTTTACTGGAGCTGAACAAGAAAATCAGTGGGTGTGGATAGAAGAAAAGTTATGCTTGAATGACAAGCAAACATCAGAAGAATTAATTTTACAAGCTCACCTTTGAGATCAGATAAAGGCAGCTTGACTTTATTTACTTTTTATCAGCTTAATAAATAGCTCTTAGCAACACGGACGGTCATCTTTAACGGGCAGAAACAAAGAACCTTCATTAACAGTTAAATTTAAACCATTCACTAATCTTAGTTCACTGCCTCTTTCATGATGATCTTTTGCTAAATGGGTCTTTAAAAAAGTACTTTGATGATGTATGTAAACAAGCCAGAAATTCTCAAGACTGTGGTCTAATGAAAAGAAATAAACAGTGTTTACAAAATAATTCAGATCACTGAATAGAGGCAGTGTTTGGGGTGTAAATACGGATTTCTACAAACAAGAATATTCATATAAGGATGGCTATAGAGACTGGAAGTGGAAAAAACATCCTCTGGATTCAGAAATGTTCCCTAGTCATCTGCAAAGTAATTCTGTCCATAGGTTATGAGGGGCTTCCTAGGTGGCACTCAGGGTAAAGAACCCGCCTGCCAATGCAGGAGACATAAGAGATGTAGGTTTGATCCCTGGATTAGAAGATCCCCTGGAGGAGGAAATGGCAACTCAACTCCAGTATTCTTGCCTAGAGAATCCCACAGACAGAGGAGCCTGGCGGGCTACAGTCCATGGGGTCGCAAAGAGTCAGACACAACTGAGCAATTTAGCATGCACGCATAGGTTATGAACATTTATAGACCAACAGATTTTTGCAAATGTTTACTGACCTCTGACTATCTGCAACGAATTGTTCTCAAAACATACTGCATCCAATCAATACAATTAGTCATTACATTTTTACCAAGGGCTGGCCTATGAATCATCCGGGTATTGTAGCGCTCATCGGCTGGTCTCACCTGACTAGCCTCTGTGTATTCCCCCTTCTTCTGTTAACAACATCTGAATTTTCCTTTGGGGAACTATGCTCTCCCATTGGATACTATGTGTTTCTATGGGATTGATCCCACTCTCACAGCTCTAGGGGTTTTCAGGTGATCACGACCTGCTCAGCTGTCCTTTGGCCACAGTGATTGAATTAGATATGAATTGGGTGATACAAGCAGGCTGCTGCTGCTGCTGCTGCTAAGTCGCTTCAGTTGTGTCTGACTCTGTGCGACCCCATAGACGGCAGTCCACTAGACTCCCCCGTCCCTGGGATTCTCCAGGCAAGAACACTGGAGTGGGTTGCCATTTCCTTCTTCAATGCATGATAGTGAAAAGTCAAAGTGAAGTCACTCATTCGTGTCTGACTCTTAGTGACCCCATGAACTGCAGCCTACCAGGCTCCTCCATCCATGGGATTTTCCAGGCAAGAGTACTGGAGTGGGGTGCCATCACCTTCTCCAACAAGCAGGCTAATAAGACTAAATTCTGGGCTTCTGGAAAACTTGTGCAAGAAGCTTTCTTCCCACAGATTGAAAGCTGTAAGGGTGTTGAGTTGAGACCCTGTCCAGAAAGACACCAACAGAGATGAAGAAGGAGACCAAGTCCTGTTAGTTTTCTTCCACTTGCCCCTAGATCTCTTTCCTTCTCTCCACCAGCTGACTAAATGGACTCCATCCAGCTCTCTTCCCCTCTGGCTTCAAGATGGGAGTGTAGTCAGGAGATCAGAGATTAGGTTATTTCCCAGTCTCTTTATGTAGGATCCTCTCAGGTTGGCTATCTCTACTGAAGGCTATGGCCCTGTCAAGGGACGTGTTCCTATAGCTTAGTGGCTTCAGGTTCCAGTATCTGTACTTGCTTCACTCCTGTAGGCCTAGAGATGGTAACGAAGTCCCACTGTTAATTGTTACTTGCTCTGCTACTTCAATATACCTTGTGATTAAATACCCTTTTTTTCTTTCTTGCTCAATTTCATTTTCAAAGATTCAAATCTTTCCAATTTTTTAAAAAATGTTTTGTACCAAAAAAGGAATCAATACTTTTCATTCCACTCTTGTTAATGTGAGTCAAAGCCTTTGGAACTGTGGTCATTTTGCTATTTTTCTTTAGAGTCTTCAAAACTTTCAGTTTAGTTCAGTTCAGTTGCTCAGTCATGTCCAACTCTTTGTAACTCCATGGACTGCAGCATGCCAGGCTTCCCTGTCCATCACCAACTCCTGGAGCTTACTTAAACTCATGTCCATCGAGTCGGTGATGCCATCCAACCATCTCATCCTCTGTCGTCCCCTTCTCCTCCTGCCTTCAATCTTTCCCAGCATCAGGGTCTTTTCCAGTGAGTCAGTTCTTCCCATCAGGTGGCCAAAGCATTGGAGTTTCAGCATCAGTCCTTCCAATGAATATTCAGGACTGATTTCCTTTAGGATGGACTGGTTGGATCTCCTTGCAGTCCAAGGGACTCTCAAGAGTCTTCTCCAACACCACAGTTCAAAAGCATCAATTCTTCAGTGCTCAGCTTTTTTTTATAGTCCAACTCTCACATCCATACATGACTACTAAAAAAACCATAGCTTTGACTATATGGACATTTGTTGGCAAAGTAATGTCTCTGCTTTTGAATGTGCTGTCTAGGTTGGTCATAGCTTTTCTTCCAAGGAGCAAGCATCTTTTAATTTCATGGCTGTAAGTCACCATCTTCAGTGATTTTGGAGCCCAAGAAAATAGTCTCTCACTGTTTCCATTGTTTCCCCACCTATTTGCCATGAAGTGATGGGACCAGATTCCATGATCTTAATTTTTTGAATGTTGAGTTTTAAGCCAACTTTTTCACTCTCCTCTTTCACTTTCATCAGGAGGTTCTTTAGTTCCTCTTTGCTTTCTACCATAAGGGTGGTGTCATCTGCATATCTAAGGTTATTGATATTTCTTCTGACAATCTTGATTCCAGCTTGTGCTTCATCCACCCCAGCATTTCGCATGATGTACTCTGCGTATGTTAAATAAGCAGGGTGACAATATACAGCCTTGACATACTCCTTTGCTGAGTTGGAACCAGTCTGTCGTTCTATGTCCAGTTCTAACTGTTGCTTCTTGACCTGCATACAAATTTCTCAGGGGGCAGGTAAGGTGGCCTGGTATTCCCATGTTTTTAAGAATTTTCCACAGTTTGTTGTGATCCACATAGTCAAAGGCTTTGGCGTAGTCAATAAAGCAGAAGTAGATGTTTTTATGGAATTCTCTTCCTTTTCCCATGATCCAGCGGATGTTGGCAATTTGATCTCTGGTTCCTCTGCCTTTTCTAAATCCAGCTTGAACCTCTGGAATTTCATAGTTCACGTACTGTTGAAGCCTGGCTTGGAGAATTTTGAGCATTACTTTGCTAGTGTGTAAGATGAGTGCAATTGTGTGGTAGTTTGAACATTGTTTGGCATTACCTTTCTTTGGGATTGGAATTCAAATCTTTAGAGTTAAACTTAGTGTAATCTTCTTTTGTTTCTATGGTTCATCTGATAACTTTACTTTCTGTGGGGTCCAGATCACTTTGCTTTCTGTCAGAGATGGGGTGTCAGAATCATTGACAGTGGCAGAGATAGAGAGTCGGGAGTAGAAGGAAGCTGCAGCCCTGTCCAGTGGATAAAACCTGAATGGATGGAGCCATGTATTTCCTGCCAGGATCCTAACCAATCAAAGGATGTTATCTGAGTTCTGGATTCAGAGGTACTTAAAGTTAGTGACACTTCTGACTTCTCAGTTGCTTGAGCCCTTTTTCCTAAAAACTGTTTGAATTGGGTTTTCTGCTGATTACAACAGAGAGTGCTGATACAGTTTGTTAGGTTCTTTTCATTGTATAGACTTATTCAGGACTCTGCAAAAAAGGGGAGGTGGCATTGGTATGGACTGAATTGGGTCTCCTCGCATTTATATGCTGAAGTCCTAACCCCAATACCTCAGAATGTGACTGCATTTGGAGACAGATCTTTAAAGAGGTAAGTAGGTTAAAATGAAGTCATTACATGAGCCCCAATTCAATCTGACTGGTATCATGATAAGAAGAGATTAGAACACAGACATGCACAGAGGGAGAGTTCTGTGGAGATACAGGGAGAAGACAGTCATCTATGAGCCAAGGAGAGGCCAAACTTGCCAACACTTTGCTATGAGACTTCTAGCCTCCAGAATTGAGACAAAATAAATATCTGATGTTTAAGCCACTCAGTCTGTGGTGCTTTCTTATAGCACCCCTAGCAAACTAACACAGGCACCTGTAAACTAGAATGAGGCAAGATGTTTCTAGAGGCCAGTGACTCTCTCCACCTCTCTGAGCCAACATGGTCTCTTAGCTAAGGTATCTGTGTCCCTCTGTAAACTGGTTCCATTTACCTTTATCACTCACTGGCCAATCTTTCCATATTTTCCGCCATCCAGAGGAACCTAAATTAACTGGATTGACTAACTACCATTGGGGGTTTCTCTGGTGGCTCAACAGTAAAGAATCTGCCTGCAATGCAGGAGATGCAGGTTCGATTCCTGGGTGGGGAAGATGCCCTGGAGAAGGGAATGGCAACCCACTCCAGTATTCTTGCCTGGAGAATCCCATGGACAGAGGAAGCTGGTGGGCTGCAGTCCATGGGGTCTCAAAAGAGTCGGACCTGACTTAGCAACTAAACAACAACTACCATTGATACTACTGGGACGAGACCTTTGCGGTGACCCATCTCATGGGTTTCTGGCCAGCAATGGGTAAATTGCTCTTGTATCATATATCCTCATCCGGTTCTGCCAGCAGCTGCCATGTGTAGGGGACAAGTACACGTTGGTTTCCCACATAGAAAGTGGTGGGAAGGTCAGTTTCAGGGAGAAAGAGAAGCTGGATATAGCTGGTATTTGACAAGTCTAGAATTTGGTCTCCTGGACTACTGGCATTAACAATTATAGGAAAACATCAATACGAACACATACTGCTTAGATTTGGCTTCAGTTTTTACTGTAATAGCCAATTCCTCATTTTGGTTACTCACAAGACTCACTTTCTTGACTGTCAGCTTTATAAGATATCCCAGAATCGTTATTTAATAACCATGCTGCTTTGCATGAGCTAGTTTGATGTGTTTTTGACTTGAACATAAAAAAAAAAAAAGACTTGATTAAAATAATTTCCAAAGAGAACAGTAATTCTGTTTGGGTAAGAGGGATCTGTTAAAGAGTAAATTTGACTTTTACAGATCCTGACAGCCTATCTACTCTGCAACTATGCCTGGGTCTCTTCACTGCTCTATACAAGAACAGGAAAGGATACTGAAGGACAGCTCCTACCTCCTAGTCTTGCTGCTGGAGAATCATAAGAAGGTATCTCATGAGGAAAAGACCCTGATGCTGAGAAAGATTAAGGCAGGAGGAGAAGGGGATGACAGAGGATGAGATGGTTGGATGGAATCATGGACTCAATGGACATGAGTTTGAGCAAACTCCGGGAGTTAGTGATGGACAGGGAAGGCTGGCGTGCTGCAGTCCATGGGACCCCCAGCAAAGAGCTGGACACGTCCAAGTGACTGAACAGAACTGAACTGACCTCATGAGGCCGTCTACATCCACCTCAGACAGGAACTGTTTTCTTCTAGTTTCTGGGTGCCTGAAGAAAATTTTTCCCCAATTTCCTGAGAGGCTAACTTTTCTCCCTTCTCCACCAGCTTCTCAGCAGCTGTCTTTACTCACTTCCTGACACCACAGGGACAGAATCAAAGGGCCACAGACTTCAGTTTCACAATTTGTGGAGCTGACACCATGTGTCTGGCAGCGTGATCACATTTCTGTCAGTAGTCATTTCCCTCTCTGGGGAGGTCAGAAGTGCTGTATGGGGGCTGGGCAGGGAGTAGGCAAAGCTTTCGGGGCACTCAGGCTCTCAGCACCCCCTTTGCTGCCCAGGAGGCCCACCCAGCAGAAAGGACACCATTCCCTTGTATCCAGGAGCCAAAGTGTGGGAGTCTGAGAGGATGAGAGAAACTTGACCCTTTACCGAAGCCCAATATTCTGGGACCAGCTGGCAGGGGTGGGGGCAGGCACATGTGCAAAGCTATGTTTTATTTACTAGAGACAAAAAGTAAAAACCTTGGGAGACTTATGCTGAGAGAGCCACAAGATGAAATGTCCACCCTAGAAAGATTACTTTGGATTACTATGAATGGAGAGTGGTTTGGAGATGGGCAGTCTAGAGAAAGAGCCAGGCTCAAAGGTTGTTGTAGGAAGCCAGGCTAGAGGTGATGATGACCCCAAAGAACTGCAGTCCATGGGGATGAAGACAGGAAGGCCCTGAGAAAAATGTAGCTATTCCAAGTGTGGCTAGGTCTGCTGTCCAACATCCCAGGAGGAGTGTGTGTGCTGAAGTGCATCAGTGGGGCCAGGATCCTTGGTTTTGGTATGAAGGGATGGGAGATCAAACCAGTCAATCCTGAAGGAAATCAATCCAGAGTATTCATTGGAAGGATTGATACTGAAGCTCCAATACTTTGGACACCTGATGCAAAAAGCTACCTCTTTGGAAAAGACCCTGATGCTGGAAGGCAAAGGAGAAAGGGATGACAGAGGATGAGGTGGTTGAATGGCATCACTGACTCAATGGACATGAGTTTGAGCAAACTCCAGGAGACAGTGGAGGATAGGCAACCCTGGCATGCTGCAGTCCAAGGGGTTGCAAACAGTTGGACACTACTGAGCGACTGAACTGAACTGATAAATACAAAAAATTTTCCTAACTATATTTTTACCCCTCCCTTTCCTGCTCCCTTCCATTTTAGGGATCATCTGAATGATGAATTCTGGAGGCCAGACTTATGTCTGGTGAGGTAAAATGTATTATTGGCATGTAAGGATTTGACTTCTCCTCTCCAATACTTCGGCCACATGGTGCGAAGAGCTGACTCATTGGAAAAGTCCCTGATGCTGGGAAGGATTGAAGACAGGCGGAGAAGGGGGGTGACAGAGGATGAAATGGTTGGATGGCATCATCAAATCAATGGACCTGAGTTTGAGCAAACTCCAGGAGATAGTGAAGGACAGGGAAGTCTGGCGTGCTGCAGTCCACGGGGTTGCAAACACACATAAAACAGAATAATTAAAATAGAATGTTTTCCTTCGGACATGACCGAGCAACTGAACAAAAACAACTCCTCCCTCCATTGATATTAGGTCTGACAGTGTGACTTATTTTGGTCAATAAAATATGAGCAAAGGCTTAAATTCTGCATGTATGGCTTGGTTCGGCCTTTTGCATTTCTGCTCTTTGCCATGTAAAGAGCCCTCTCCTGCCTGGGTCCTAGATAAGGACAGAGAAGCAGATCTGAACAATCTGCAGGCTGAGGGCAACAAAGCCAAAGACCCATGAGCCAGAGGCCTTTGTTTTAGAAATCACGGACCTCTGGGGGATATTTACTACACAGCATTATTGCAGTAAAAACTGACTAACACAGAAATTAGTCCTTAAAAATGTGATGCTACTGAGATAAAAACTGGATATATAGGGGATAAACAAGTAAATAATAACAGATTAAAAAAAAACCCAAACAAACCTAAAATAGGTGTCTTTGGTCTTGGGACTGAACCAGGAAGCAAGAAAGTGTTGGAAACTGGAAAAATGATGACCCATCTTATGAGGCAGTAAATATTTGATTAAACTGTCAACCAAGATAACTTGAAGACAGAAAGTATATCTCATGAATGCATGGTTTTGGGCTGAAGAGATTTCAAGATAGACTGTTACTAGCATGAGTTGGTTGCTTCTTTTGCTAAGTCAGTTTTAAGAAGAAACTGACCTGCCTGCAAGCAAGAATGAGAGAGTGAAGAGTGACTCCATAAATTTCAAAACTTGAAACTTTGAAAACAGAACTGTTTCTCATTTTCCAATAGAACAGGAAAAACTGAGAAATGTTAAAAGTCACAAAGGCTGGTTGAGATGCTAATAAAGACCCAGTCTCATGACAAACATAAAACAAAAACTCACCATGATACTCTCTGTAAAACCTCTGAATGGATTAAGGTGGCCCCCAATAAATTCTTTCATCTGAACAAAAGAGCTCATAGGAAAGAAATAGGGAGTAGGTTTCACAAATTTGATAAACCATCTGTGGTTAATTCTAGGGAGAAGAAGCCTTGAATGTGGATGTGGATGTGGATGTGGATGTGGATGTGGCTGCTGTCCATGGAGCTGACTCAAGTCACACACTCACAGAGTTTTAATAGGCTTCAAGAGAGATTTAAGTGCCAAAGCAGACTTGCCTGGATTAAAAGACACTGTGACTTTTTTTTCCCCTTAAATGATACTATGACTTTCTGAGCCATAATAAAATATCTTAGGATAACAATAAAATATCAACATAGATTCATTAATTGTGGAAAATGGACCATACTAATGTAAGATGTTACCACATAGGAGAAACATGGTGTTGAGTAAATGGGAACTCTCTGTACTAGCTCAGCAACTTTGGTGTAAATCTAAAACTATTCTCAGTTGGGCTTCCCAGATGGTGCCAGTGGTAAAGAATCTGCCTGCCAATGCAGGAGATGAAAGAGATGCAGGTTCAATCCCTGGGTTGGGAATATCCCCTGGAGGAGGGCATGGAAACCCACTCTAGTATTCTTGGCTGGAGAATTTCATGCACATAGGAGCCTGGAGGGCTACAGTCCATGGGGGCTGCAAAGTGTCAAACATGACTGAGAACACATACACTTATATTCTTGGTTAAGATTTGATTTTTTTAAAAAAAAGACCTTAGGGTCTTCAACATTCTACAGGCAAATAGTAGGAAGAAGAAGCTGCTCAGCTGCCAGGGAGGATATATACTTCTTCAGATATGACCAAAAAGGATGATGGAAAACTAGTCCCAGAAGGTGAAGCCAATAGTCCTGAAAACAATGGGTAGAAGCATTAATTCCCAGGAAACAGAGCTGGAGCCTGATCCAGGAACAATCCCCACATTCAGGCTGGGAGCTTGGCAACGTATGTCCAGTGAGATTTTAGAATTGCTACATACTGGTGACTGCTTCCTCTTCTGCAATGGGCAATCAATTTTGGTTGTCTGTCTCTGTTCCACTATGATATGTGAAGAATTGATGCTTTTGAACTGTGGTGTTGGAGAAGACTCTTGAGAGTCCCTTGGACTGCAAGGAGATCCAACCAGTCCATTCTAAAGGAGATCAGTCCTGGGTGTTCTTTGGAAGGAATGATGCTAAAGCTGAAACTCCAGTACTTTGGCCACCTCATGCGAAGAGCTGACTCATTGGAAAAGACTCTGATGCTGGGAGGGATTGGGGGCAGGAGGAGAAGGGGGCGTCAGAAGATGAGATGGCTGGATGGCATCACCGACTCGATGGACATGAGTCTGAGTGAACTCCGGGAGCTGGTGATGGACAGGGAGACCTGGTGTGCTGCAATTCATGGGATCGCAAAGAGTCGGACACGACTGAGCAACTAAACTGAACTGAACTGAACTGACCTGAACCCCAAATAATCTAGGATCATAGTATCCCAGAATGAACGCCCAGGGAACATACCTGAACCTGACTCACAGCTCAGAGCATCACTGCCACAGCTGCTCAGCCAACCTGTAGGCAAGATGTAAAAATTTCGTTATTGCAAACTACTGAGAATTTTTTGTACACAGCAAAAGCTGATCAGGGCTTCCCTGGTGGCTCATATGGTTAAAAAACTGCCTGCGATGCAGAAGACCAGGGTTACATCCCTCGTAAGGAAGGTCCACTGGAGGAGGGAATGGCTACCCACACCAGTATTCTTGGGGCTTCCCTAGTGGCTCAGATGGTAAAGAATCTGCCTGCAATGCGAGGACCCAGGTTCGATCCCTGGGTCAGGAAGATCCCCTGGAGGAGGGCATGGCAACCCACTCCAGTATTCTTGCCTGGAGAATTCCATGGACAGAGGAGCCTAGCAGGATACAGTCCATGGGGGTCGAAAAGAGTCGGACACGACTGAGTGACTGAGCACAGCATGCAGCAAAGACGAGAGAGTAGGTGGAGGAGAAAGTTGGAATGACCCTCTAGATAATCATCAGCTCTATTTCCAAAATCAGGTTAGAGTATTCCAAATATCACACCCACAACACATACCAGAAACGTTCTCAAATGACTAATGTCCAGAATTTTACATCAAAGTTCTAAGATTAGTGATAATATTAAAACTCAGACAATAATTATAGTCCCAAATAAGGTCCTGTTATTAAAAAATTCCTTGGGAATGAGCTTGAGGTATAGAATGCCAAGGAATATTAGAACCTCTTAAATAATTTTGTTTTTGTTCTATTTTTTACTTTCAAAACCTCTTAAATAATTTTTATGCAAAACACACAAATCTTTTTTTTTTTTTTTTTAAACACACAAATCTTAATAATCAAGTCTCAACAGCATTTTTCCAATAAGTATCTTGAAGGCAATTATTAAAATAGACATCAGAGACAAAAATTAACTTCTCTATTTATATAAAAAGATTTAAAAAATCACTTGTCCATTTTTTGAGCTATCAACTTGCACCCATTAAGATGAATACAGGAAAAGTTAAGACTCTTATTGCAAAATTATTTGAATAATTGCTAGCAATGCCTAAATTAGTAATAATAATGATATTTATTTTGCTCTGATGTAAACTTTATATATTTAATTTCATGTTAAGCAATATTTGATACAACAAAATACCAACATAAAATAATTCAGACTTATCCATAGAGTTTGTTTTAATGGGAACAGACTTGAGTTCAATGACCACAAACCACTTCAACAGATTTTACTTGTTTATATAAGAGACATTTTAAAACAGACATTTATTTTTCTTTTTTCCTGGCATTAGCCAGGGACAATCTTGCCACAATTCTACTTTATAAAACTACAAGAAAGGAACACTCAATTTGATGTTCATGTGAAATATAATTACCCACTTTTCTTCCTTTACAACACGTACTTCGTAGACAGGATGACAAGGCAAGAGGTACATAATACACTGCCTGTCATTAATAACAAGTGTGCTCTTTTGAAATTATTTTACAATAGCACTTATTGAAAATACCCTTTACTTGCTTTTTGGACTACTATGGATATTATAGAATTTTAACAAGTATTGCCTGTTTCAAATCAAAAATATAAATAGGAATTTATTAAATAAATGAATTGACCAGGTACAGTCATAAACAAGTATTGTAAATTTTAACACATATCAAGTTTCATTTTTACCCATGACCCTTAAGGTGATTACACAGGCAGGCTCTGGGTCCTATGCCAGGACCGCAGAGAGATACAGCTCCTTCACCTTGCCCTGAAGAAATATTACACGCTCCCCAAGGTTTTTCCAAAAGGCTGCCTACAAAATAAGTCTTTCTTGAATCTCCCAAGCATATGTGATCTCTTCTTCCTTTAAATCCATACAATATCTGGTTTATCCTTCCATAATAACGATAAAGCTAATAACAGCCCAAATCACACTGACTTATCCTTGGGAACTTCAAATATGCTTCATCCATGCTAAACTTACATTCCCTATCCATCTCATTTCTTCCTTGCAGGCTCCTGCAAAGTAAGTACTGTTATTTCCACTTTATAGATGAGGAAACTGGGCAAAGATTTGAACTTAGGATTTAACTCCAAAAATAGTGATCTTAACAACTCTGCTGGGAACACTTGGTCTGCATTTGAATTGTATGTGATTTCTGTTTCCCCCCTCAGTTGGGGAGTTCTTTGGGCAGGTACCACATGTGACCATCTCTGTATCACTTTATATATCTTCACAGTGTCTTACACAGTTAAAAAAAATTAAAATTAAAAAAAAAATTCTCTGTATTCTAAAAAGCAGCTATTCTTTCCACATTTGTCTCTTAAATTGGAACATATGCCCAATTGGTGTCCTGATTTACATAGTGATCTCTTTCTTCATTCTTTTCCTAAAAAGCTGTTATTAGCCCTTGGGTGTTTCCTACCAATGTTCTCTTAGGATCAATTAGTAATTAAACTTGGGTAGAAGCTTAACTACTGCAGATGCTTTCGAATTGTGATGCAGAAAGGACTCTTAAGAGACAGCAAAGGACTCTCGGACAGCAAAGAGATCAAACTAGTCAATCCTAAAGGAAATAGACCCTAAATGTTCATTGGAAGGACTGATGCTGAAGCTCCACTACTTTGGACACCTGATGCGATGAGCCAACTCATTGGAAAGGACCCCGATGCTGGGAAAGATTGAAGGCAGGAGGAGAAGGGGACAACAAGAGAATGTGATGGTTGAATGGCATCACCGACTCAATGGACATGAGTTTGAGCAAACTTGGGAAGACAGTGAAGGACAGGGAAGCCTGGTGTGCTGCAGTCCATGGGGTTGCAGAGAGTCGGACATGACTTAGCAACTAAACAATAACAAGAAGTTTAACTACTCAGAGAAAAGACTAGGTCACTGTAGAGGTAAATGTCTTCAGACTTTTAAATCCCATCTAAGTATTAATCAGAGCAGAAATTCAGAGGAGAAACCATCTGAAAGTGAAGGGGAAGGCAAAGAGATAATTAATAGCATATTAGAAATAAAACATCATGAGTTCAATGGATTTCAAGGCAACATGCGGATTATACTAAGATCTTATGAGGAAGGGAAACTGCTGAATGCCTACATCTTTGTGATTCCCACACTGAGATAAGACAGAAACACAGACAGTGGCCGACCAGGAGTCCAGCTCCTCCTGACTCTGTACATACTCCATCACCACATGTCCTGGCAATGGCAGAAGAATGAGAAAAATCATGTGAAAACACTATAAACAGTCTTTCAGGCAGGACATGAGTAGCCTGGCTACCAGCTGTAGCTTGAAGGAAGTCCTAGGAGAGTTTGGGAGTGATGGCATGAAGGGAGTTGTTATGTATAAAATGATATCAAGCCTGGGCACTTTTGCATCCTCTCTGTTTTGCTTTGGACATTGGAGTGGTGGCCTGAAAGGTGACTCTGCAGATTATTCTTTCCATTAGCTTGGCTTGGCAAAGGAGGAAAGAGAACTGAAAGTAGCTGTGTTGGGGAAAGGGGTCTGAGTTTAAGAGAGGGTTTGTATTTTTATAAATAGAAGAGACTTAAGAATGTTTTTATGCTGGGAAGAGAGAGTCAGCATAGAGAGAGAGAAGAGAGGAGGATGTTTTTATGTTGATAAGGGGGAGTCAGCAGAGACAGAGAGAGATAACAATGTTAGAAATTAGCTACAGGGGTAATTTAAGGAGTAAGTTCCTTGAAGTAGCCCCTGAGTGCTATACCAGTTCAGTTCAGTTCAGTTGCTCAGTCGTCCGACTCAGTGCGACTGTTTGTGACCCCATGAATTGCAGCACTCCAGGCCTCCCTGTCCATCACAAACTCCCAGAGTTCACTCAGACTCATGTCCATCGAGTCGGTGATGCCATCCAGCCATCTCATCCTCTGACGCCCCCTTCTCCTCCTGCCCCCAATCCCTCCCAGCATCAGAGTCTTTTCCAATGAGTCAACTCTTCACATGAGGTGGCCAAAGTACCGGAGTTTCAGCTTTAGCATCAGTCCTTCCAGTGAACACCCAGGACTGATCTCCTTTAGGATGGACTGGTTGGATCTCCTTGCAGTCCAAGGGACTCCCAAGAGTCTTCTCCAACACCACAGTTCAAAAGCATCAATTCTTTGGCGCTCAGCTTTCTTCACAGTCCAACTCTCACATCCATACATGACCACAGGAAAAACCATAGCCTTGACTAGATGGACCTTTGTTGGCAAAGTAATGTCTCTGCTTTTCAATATGCTATCTAGGTTGGTCATAACTTTCCTTCCAAGGAGTAAGTGTCTTTTAATTTCGTGGCTGCAATCACCATCTGCAGTGATTTTGGAGCCCCCCAAAATAAAGTCTGACACTGTTTCCACTGTTTCCCCATCTATTTGCCATGAAGTGATGGGACC
>NW_011494839.1:2526314-2527713 GCF_000754665.1 Bison bison bison | reverse complement strand
TCTTTCACTTTCATCAAGAGGCTTTTTAGTTCCTCTTCACTTTCTGCCATAAGGGTGGTGTCATCTGCATATCTGAGGTTATTGATCTTTCTCCCGGCAATCTTGATCCCAGCTTGTGCTTCTTCCAGCCCAGCGTTTCTCATGATGTATTCTGCATAGAAGTTAAATAAGCAGGGTGACAATATACAGCCTTGACAGCCTCCTTTTCCTATTTGGAACCAGTCTGTTGTTCCATGTCCAGTTCTAACTGTTGCTTCCTGACCTGCATACAGGTTTCTCAAGAGGCAGGTCAGGTGGTCTGGTATTCCCATCTCTTCAGAATTTTCCACACTTTATTGTGATCCACACAGTCAAAGGCTTTGGCATAGTCAATAAAGCAGAAATAGATGTTCTTCTGGACTCTCTTCCTTTTCCCATGATCCAGTGGATGTTGGCAATTTGATCTCTGATTCCTCTGCCTTTTCTAAAACCAGCTTGAACATCTGGAAGTTCACGGTTCAGGTATTGCTGAAGCCTGGGTTGGAGAATTTTGAGCATTACTTTACTAGTGTATGAGATGAGTGCAATGCATTCTTTGGCATTGCCTTTCTTTGGGACTGGAATGAAAACTGACCTTTTCCAGTCCTGTGGCCACTGCTGAGTTTCCCAAAATTGCTGGCATATTGAGTGCAGCACTTTCACAGCATCATCTTCCAGGATTTGAAATATCTCAACTGGAATTCCATCACTTCCACTAGCTTTTTTTGTAGTGATGCTTTCTAAGGCCCACTTGACTTCACATTCCAGGATGACTGGCTCTAGGTCAGTGATCACAGCATGGTGATTATCTTGGTCGTGAAGATCTTTTTTGTACAGTGCTTCTGTGTATTCTTGCCACCTCATCTTAATATCTTCTGCTTCTGTTAGGTCCATACCATTTCTGTCCTTTATCAAGCCCATCTTTGCATGAACTCTTCCCTTGGTATCTCTGATTTTCTTGAAGAGATCTCTAGTCTTTCCCATTCTGTTGTTTTCCTCTACTTCTTTGCATTGATCGCTGAGGAAGGCTTTCTTATCTCTCCTTGCTGTTCTTTGGAACTCTGCATTCAGATGCTTATATCTTTCCTTTTCTCCTTTGCTTTTCACTTCTCTTTTTTTCACAGCTATTTGTAAGGCCTCCCCAGACAGCCATTTTACTTTTTTGCATTTCTTTTCCATGGGGATGGTCTTGATCCCTGTCTCCTGTACAGGGTCAGGAACCTCAGTCCATAGTTCATCAGGCACTCTGTTTATCAGTTCTAGTCCCTTAAATCTATTTCTCATTTCCACTGTATAATCATAAGGAATTTGATTTAGGTCATACCTGAATGGTCTAGTGGTTTTCCCTACTTTCTTCAATTTAAGTCTGAATTTGGCAATA